>NC_142174.1:6796501-6962804 GCF_029865625.1 Vigna umbellata | reverse complement strand
TGAATAGTGATTAACCTTTTCACTAAATTATGGTTTGTAGATTATAATCAGATAATCAAAATAAGCAAAGAATAGAAAATACCTTCCTTCGACACACGAACGAAAGAACCTTCCTTCAACAAATGAACCGGAAGAATATTGCTCAGCCAACTTGAAGAGAACGCTCCGACCTTAGACACACTAAGCGCGAGCTTCTCCTATTCACAAGACTTGAAAAGAGAACCACTATCACTTGAGAGACAAATTGTATTCTCAAATGGCATAGATCTTTTTTCACTCATAGAGAGTTTCCCTTAGGCACAAAGCTTTAATACTCTCAAATGAAAAGTTACTTTCAAAGAGCTGTGAAGACCTCTATTTATAAGCCCAATGTTCAGAAAATGAAAAAGACAACTCCCAACTACCAAATATAATCTATTATCATAAGGATAATCGATTATTTGTGTCCATTATGGGGTTTTCAAAAAGTGATAATCAATTATCCTGAGTGATAATCGATTATTTGCACAACCTGAGCAATATTAAATCAGACCGTGATAATCGATTATTCTGAGCAATAATCGATTATTTGCGCGCGAGCATCTCTTTTCCAAATAGGATGGATGAAGAGAAGACAAATAAGAATTATATTATTGCAATATGCTCACGCTGCTTCACTCCAAGCCTTCTCTTAAGATTATCTTTGAAAAGAAAAGTACTTTTACAAGTTTTTAGAACTTCATTATATAATTTCATATCCTTTCTATGATAGCAATCTTTTGTACTTGTATTTCAAAAATACTTTGTTGTTTTTAGATTAAAAAGTGAATTCAAACACTTGTAAAGTTAACTCAGTGGAATTAGACTGTCTAGTCAGATAGACTAGTGATACCAGGAATGGTTATACTCGTCTAACCAATTGGTTAGTGTGTAAATCAGGAGTGGTTAAACTCGTATGTAATCTTCGTGATCAATAGAACCACTTAAATAAATTTAAAAGAGAAGTGTGCTTTGTTGTTTTTGTTTTTTGAAAGTTTTCCATTTAACGCGGCTTTATAAACTTAAGTGTTTATCTTCTGTTGCAGATCATCTAACCCTACAAAGTAAAATTAAACACTATTTGCGAAAAAGTTTAAAACATTATTCAATTCCCTCCCATTTTTCCATTTATAGTGTTTTCCTACGTTTCAAAAACAAACGATATCACAAATCATAATTTGAGAATAATAGTTTATTTTCATATAGCAAACATATTCCTAAATAAATTTGTTCAATTTGAATAAGCAAATAAAATAAAATAGATAGCTAATGTGTTTTACGGTTATCTATCAAGACTCCTCTAGGTAGACACTACTTAGAACATATATTATTTATCAAATGATTGGGTCTCTATAAATTTCTCAAATTATAAAAGATATTCTCAAATTATAAAAAAATATTGGTGAGATGCGTATAGCTTTTATATATATATATATATATATATATATATATATATATATATATATATATATATATATATGGATGGTTGAATAATTTGAATTAGGTGGTCGATTTATTCATATTTAGAGAGGGAATTGGTTTTTCTAAGTAGTTTTGAAAGGAAGATGAGGAAGGAACAAAAGTTTGAAAAGGGAAAGAAAAATTTAGCCAAGATTAAAGGGAACTTTTACTTGAACCGAATAGAAAAGGTGGACTTGATCTCCCAAATCCTTGTATGTTAAGAAGTACCACCAAGGAAGAGAATCATACTTAGGGATGGCAACGGGTCGGGTCGGGTCGGGTCGGGCACAGATAGTTCCTACCCGCAACCGACCCGCATGCAAAAAACCGTACCCGCAACCCGATCCGCTACCCGCTGGATATCCGCATAAAAAAAATTCGCGAAACTTTTTTCAACCCGCGGATACCCGTTTTCAACCCACAAATATTTAAAAAATATATTTTGTGAATTTTTAAATAAGGTTTAAATTAAATTACAAGTTAAAGAGAACAATTTAATATATTATCTACATATTAAAAAGACACTATGTAATTTTTAAGTAAGTTAAAAGAAAAAAAATATGAACAACTTTTGAAAAAAAAAAAGATATGAGGAAGAAACATGGCGTAATTGAAGTCTCAATTTAGTCACAGGATTAACCCACAAATACCTATCAAAACGCAAACAGGAACCCTAAACCCAAATTCGAAAATGAACGCAATCACAGAAATCTCCAAACCGCGATAACCACCATGGTCTTCAAAAGTCCAATCTGCATCAATGAACTAAAATCCAAAAAACTCAAAACACTCATTCGAAACATAACCCCAAAGTCGCGTCACCAATCAATAGGGAAGAAATCAAGAAACGAATTCCCAAAACGCGAATCAAAATGTACAAAAAACCCCCAAAATCAGAGAACAAATAAAACCCTAATTTTAAATCCTAAATCGGAATAAAACGCCAATCAGAAACCAAGAGAGAGAGGAAGAGAGAATGGAGCCTACTCCTACGCGAGCTAAACCAGAAGGAAGAAGAAAAGAGTCCTCCCTTAAGAGAGAATTTTCTAATGGGATTCCATGTATATGTTTGATATCTTATTAGGTTAGGTCAAAAGTAATGTAACCCCTTTTTTCTTTTTTTCTTTTTAAAAAGAAGTAATTGAAAGGAATCGTAAGTCATTGTTATAAAATTTTCCTTTTTTAAGAGTAATAAAAACATTTAATTTTAAAAAATATTAATTAAATTTTTTTTCGGGTAACGGGTGATAACAGTTGAAAAACTGTTATTTTCATGCTTAAAAGTGATACTAAAAGCAACCTTTAGACTTAGAAACTAGCTTGAAATCATGCATTTTGTTTATATTTTCAGAAATAAGAGAGCTGGACAGGTTTATGCTTGATTTGAGTGTTTTTGTGCAGGTTTTGAGGTGAATTTGGTGAAAGAAGTGAAGAATGAGAGAGAGGACATTAGAAAAGACAAGAAAGAGTGCAAAAAGAGAAGTCGAAGGCACCGCTCAGCGGCAAACTACCGCTGAGCGGCACTCAAGAGGTGGCGTTGGAACCGCTGAGGGGCAAATGGCCGCTGAGGGGAAGAAAGAAGACGCGTAACCACCGCTGAGCGGTAAATGGCGCTGAGCGGCACTTTTTGGGCTTGGGCTTTTGTAATCTTTTGTAACTCTAGATTAGTATATAAGGGCTTGCACGTCCTTTAGTTAGGATCTTTGGCAGAAACGAGGCAAACACTCTCTCTTTCACCCCTTTGAAGGAGGATCTTGGATGCTCAGGCTACCTCTTCACCTTTATTGGGTTTATTCTTTCATACTTTCATTGTTATTCATCTAGGTTCACCATGAATATGGTGAACTAAACCTTGTATGTTTGTTGGGGAATCAATGTAATCTCTTGAAGCTCTCATATATGGATTTGTTGAATACATCTTTGAATTAAGACATATGCTTTCTTTCATCATTAGTTAGGGTTTTTCCTCTTTGCTCAATGCTTGCATTGTTTAACTCATTCTAATGCATGATTATTGGTTTTGTTGATACGGACACGTACGGGGAAATCTAGATCCGGGGAATTTCTCCCAATATTTACTGACAATATTATATTGGTTGCCTTAAGCTCCTGCACTCATGAACTAATCATTAGGAATGCTAGGAATTGTATGAACTATTTGATTAGGGAGAAGCCATCTAGAATGGTACATTAGAGAGTGGCATTAACAATGATGATTTGAAGGAATTCCTAAAATATATGAGAGTGGATGAGATGAAATTGACCCCCAACAACATATTCATTCATATTTTCCATTGAAAGTGTTTATCTTTGTCTTTGCCATTGATCAATTCATGCATACATGTTTATTTTCGTCTTGCATATTAAATTTCAATATTGTTTTCTTAAGTCTTAGCTAATCAAGAAATCACATAACTAAACTAGGCCGTGAGTCCTTTGGGAAGAACGATACTTGGTCTTACCAAGTTTTATTACTTGAACGATTCGGTCATACTTGCCGATTGTGAAACAAGTTTGTGACATCATATTTTGGTGCTTACAAATTTGTCCATCAAGTTTTTGGCGCCGTTGCCGGGGACTCGTGGTTTAACTGGTTAATTTGTGTGATTATTGATTATCTTTGACTTATTTTTTTATTTTAATTTAAATTTCGAATTTTTATTTTATTTTATTTTTCTGTTTATATTTTTCAGTTTGTATTTTATTTGATTTATTTTATTTTTTCTGTTTTCTGTTTTTCTGTTTTCTTTTTATTTTCTGTTTTTTATTTTTCGGTTTTTATTTGATTTGATTTTATTTTTTAGATTAGATTTTTTTTTTTTGTTAGATTTTATTTTTATTTTTTAGATTAGATTTTATTTTATTTTATTAGATTTTATTTTTTATCTTTTTAGGTTAGATTTTATTTTATTCTTATTCTATCTTTTAGGTTAGGTTAGATTTTATTTTATTTTATCTTTTAGATTAGATTTTATTTTTTAGATTAGGTTTTATTTATTTTATTTGATTCTATCTTCTAAATTTTATCTTCTTATATCTTTTCAATCTTTATTTTTTTCTCTATCTTTTTGTGCTAACAATTGTTTTTAGGGTTTTGTGCCTAATGTCTGCAGAATGCAATTTGGTCAAGAGTTTAACTATAGGGGCACTCAATTCTACCAAAGTAATCTCAACCAATGGTGGGAACCTCACTCAAGCATGGATCAAAGCCAATTTTGGCAAGCTGCTGGACAATTTGAGAACCAACCACAACAACAATGGCAGCAACAACCCTTTCTATCAGGAAGTTTGGATAGGTTGGAGGACACCCTTCAACGATTTTTGAAAAATTCCGACTCTACTCAGAAAAGCATTGAAGAATCATGTAAAAGAATGGAGATGCAACTTCGTCACATTAGTCAGATATTAAATGATGATGTTAATACTGATGTTAACCTTAAGGAGGAAGGGCAAGTCATTATCACTGAAAGTGACAAGATTCTTGATGAGGAAAAATTAGAGGGAGATGAGGAAAGGGTAGAGAGAAAAGAGAAAGAAGAGTTGAGTGAGAAAGATAAAGATGAAGAAAAAGAAAAAGAATTGGTTGAGAGAAAGAGAGAAAGAAAATTTGTGTGAAGATAAAGAAGTTGAGGAGAAAAAGAGAAAGGAAGAAAAAAATAAAAGAAGAGAAAAAGAGAAAATTTAGGGAGAGAAAAAGGAAGAAAAAGAAGATGAGAGGAAAGAAGAAGAAATCACATGAAAAATCACATCCTCATCTAAAGAAGAATCATAGGAAGGAAAAGAAATTTAAGTGCTTTATGGAAATCTTCAAGAAATTGGAGATTAAAGTTCCTATGATTGAGACACTGCAACAGGTTCCTGGTTTGATCAAATTTCTGAAGAAGTTCAGTAGAAAGAAGAAAAAGAAGAAGGAACTTGAGCTTTACTGGGTCAAGCTAATGACGTTAAAGAGCGCTTGCTGGGAGGCAACCCAGTGATTTAAAACTTTTGATTTGGTTTTGTAATTTTAATTTGTGAACATTATTCTGAATTATTTTGTTGGATAGCATCTACTGAAGGATGCTAGGTGGTTAAGTATCTACTGAAGGATACTAAGTTTGTAACACCTACTGATGGGTGTTGGTGAGAAGATTTTGCACCTACTGATGGGTGCTGGTAAGTTTGAAACACCTACTGATGGGTGTTGGTGGATTTTGGGTCAGGCTCGTGACGTTAAACAAGCGCTACCTGGGAGGCAACCCAGTTGATTGATTGTTTTCTGTTTGTTATTTTAGTTAGGTTTGCATAAGCATTTTTAACATTGAATTGCAGGGAACCTATGAGGGGTATGCTAGGAAGGCACGTAGGTCAAGAAAAGAAGGAGAAGGGCACATCACGAAAGTGCCGCTGAGCGGCAATTACCGCTGAGCGGTACTATCGCAGATGGGCTTAAGTTCCCCTTAGCGGAACCCGAGCCCATTGGGGTATTTTTAAACCCTAAGCTGCGCGTTTTTACATTCTTTCAAGCTCTTCTCTGCACTAACACTCCACATATCTCTCTTAGGTTTTCCACATTTTTACTCTTCCCTCTTTAGAAATTTCTCTTCCACTCACTTTTACACTAGTGTGCATCAAAGTTTGGGGTTGGAAGAGAGCATTCTAGTTTGGAAGCATTCTCATATCATCTAGCATCTCCACCCAAGTAAGTAAAATGCATTTTGTTCATTCTAGGGTTCTTGAATTGAATGTGATTGTCAAAGCATGAATATTTAGGGGTTTTGTTTCTATGCATGATTTGATGATATATTTGATGTTTGAACCGATTAAACTGCTTGATTATGAACTGGAAAACTGAAAATTGCATTTGGGTGGAGTTAGGACAGTTTTAAAAAGAGATTTGCAAAAATCTGCAGATCACCGCTGAGCGGCATTTACCGCTGAGCGGCACTCTGCCAGATTTGTTTTTCTGGTTTGTTGCGTGTTTGAATGTGGCACTGGTGGCGCTGAGGGGAAATTCTGGCCCTCAGCGGTGGTTTAGCTTCGAAAGGAGTTGTGTTTGTGTTTACTAATGATTAACATCATGTTCTGTGGTTTTGGATTTATGTTTGAATGCAGGAATGGCATCCTCTTCAGGAAAGAGATTGAAAACCATGGCAACCAAGAGAAAGGAAAAGGAACCAGAGCAGCCCCATAATGGCAGGTTCCTCTCTAGGAAACATGAGAAGCACTTTAGGGTGGTTCAGGACAGGAGACTTCTAATGGAGAGAAAGGTTGGAATGATACCTAACTTTGCTCCTCAATTTGGAGAGCAAGTGTTAGGGAATGATTGGGGAAGCTAGCCACTTATCCATCACCTGCCAACATAGCTGTGGTGAAAGAATTCTACACCAATGCAAAGAAGATTGGTGATTATCCAGCTGAGAATTATTTGGGCTATGTTAGAGGCCATGCTATCAGGTATGATCCTGACTCCATCAATAACTTTCTGGATACTGTGTGGGCTGGTGAGCAATGCCAGTTTGCTCTTAGCATGGAGGAAGGTGCTGATTTGAGGATGTTGAGAGAGTATTGTGCATACCTGGAGGACACTTCCAAAGGAATAGATCTGGCTCAGTGGTTAACATTAGGAGGACAGATTTGACTCCTCTTGCAAAGTATTGGATGGCATTTTCTCATGCCAACATTCAGCCATGTTCACATGTGTCAGATATTACTCTCAGCAGGGCACTATTCATCTACTGTGCTATCAGAAACTTGAATGTTAATATTGGGCAGGTGATAGCTGATGAGATTAGTGTGTGTGCTAACACCTCAAACAACAAAGCACCACTGGGACATCCTTCTTTGATCACTCACCTTTGCAAGCTAGCTGGGGTGGACACTTCTGTTCCACCATTTGAGAGGCCAAGAAAAGCTATAGATGAGGCCTATTACAGACAGTACTGTGGAGGTGAGGAGGCAGCCCAGCCAGTGCCACCACGCCAGGCTCGTAGAGAGAGAAGGCCAGCACAGAGCAGGACTTCTGCTGATACTCATGAGGCAGAACCATTCCAGATGAGGGACATGTATATGTCTCTTATAGGTGCTCAGTTGCAGTCCATCCACAGAGGGCAGGTGGCCACGGCTGAGATGATAGTGGGGATGTATGATACCCCTCCAGCACACAGGTGGACTATGGATGAATTCCATAATGTGGTAGCTTGGCCAGAAGAACCAGTATATGGAGGAGCTGGAGCAGCTGAAGCTTCAGCCGAGACATGGAGGAAGATGAAGCTGAGGAGGAGGATGCATTTGATGAAGATGATGATGAAGAGGAAGAGGAAGATACAGAGAGCTCGGACTGATGAGGAGCTGAGATAGCATTTACTGATGAATGCTATCATATGATTATGCTTTTGTGGTTTAAGTTTTCTGAACTTATTTGTTTTTGTTTTTAGATTAGGGTTTGATGTACTCTATTGAACACCTGGTTTGTTATGATGGTTTGCTATTAACTGTGATTGTGTGATAAGTAATGCTTGATGATGCTTATTGATTGATTGATGTTGAGATGATGTGCACATTAAAATGCTTATACAGGTGATTCACAAGCTTTGTGAACAAATGCATAATATCATGATTGTGATTGTGAAATTAAGCAGGATGTGCATGTCAAATGTGAATGAGCTTATATGTGAGGTTTTGAGCTCCAGAGTTGTTATTGTTGAATGCTATTACTTTGAAAGCATGAATGACTTTGCCCAGGTTTTCTATGATTGAATCAATTGCTTGTTTTGCATCATATGATCAAAGGCCGTGTTTTTGAAACCCTTTTTATTGGCCAAATTCATAAAGTTAGCCTTCTAAAAGAGAACACGTTGTGTTCTATCCTTTGAACCCTTAGCCTTAAATATACACTGAACACCCTTGATTGAAAATCTTTACCTTGAGTTAAGTAGAAGATCTTGTGTGGTATTGTTAAATGTTCAAGTTTGGGGTTATTGGGGAAACATGAAAAAGGAAAAAGCATTGAGCTAAGAGCTAAAAAGTAAGAATATGCAAAGAAAAGAAAAGAAAAAGAAGCAAAGCTCAATGCAAATGCAAAAGCAAAGGCAAAAGAAAGTTGGGAATGAATAAGAAGATTGTGTTGTTATGATTCTCTTAACTCAAGGATTTTGTGATCCAGAAAAACCAATTTTCTTGTTAGCCCAGCCACATTATAAGCCATTGAAAAGTCCTTGTGATGATGCATGCTTGTGAATGTATTTGATTGTGGTTAAATGAAAGGCAAAGTTGATTCATGTGACATTGTGATAGTGGAGTGAATGAGTGAAACACTTTACCTCTTATACACTTGTGTGTTGAGTGAAACACTTTACCTAGTGAGGAAATATTCCATAAGCACATGAACATCCATGCTTAATTGATTGATCATTCATGAAAAATAGCATTTGTTGGAATTTAAATGACTTTGTGAACACTAAAGCATGTGCACATCTTGAATTAACTCTTGGTCATAAGTTTGAGTGAAGTTATTACTTATCTTGAAAAGAGGATTTTGAATGAGTGAACCATCATATGAATTGGTTGGAGATGGAGTTACATTTTGTTTGCTTGAGGACAAGCAAAGTTCTAAGTTTGGGGTTGTGATAACAGTTGAAAAACTGTTATTTTCATGCTTAAAAGTGATACTAAAAGCAACCTTTAGACTTAGAAACTAGCTTGAAATCATGCATTTTGTTTATATTTTCAGAAATAAGAGAGCTGGACAGGTTTATGCTTGATTTGAGTGTTTTTGTGCAGGTTTTGAGGTGAATTTGGTGAAAGAAGTGAAGAATGAGAGAGAGGACATTAGAAAAGACAAGAAAGAGTGCAAAAAGGAGAAGTCGAAGGCACCGCTCAGCGGCAAACTACCGCTGAGCGGCACTCAAGAGGTGGCGTTGGAACCGCTGAGGGGCAAATGGCCGCTGAGGGGAAGAAAGAAGACGCGTAACCACCGCTGAGCGGTAAATGGCGCTGAGCGGCACTTTTTGGGCTTGGGCTTTTGTAATCTTTTGTAACTCTAGATTAGTATATAAGGGCTTGCACGTCCTTTAGTTAGGATCTTTGGCAGAAACGAGGCAAACACTCTCTCTTTCACCCCTTTGAAGGAGGATCTTGGATGCTCAGGCTACCTCTTCACCTTTATTGGGTTTATTCTTTCATACTTTCATTGTTATTCATCTAGGTTCACCATGAATATGGTGAACTAAACCTTGTATGTTTGTTGGGGAATCAATGTAATCTCTTGAAGCTCTCATATATGGATTTGTTGATACATCTTTGAATTAAGACATATGCTTTCTTTCATCATTAGTTAGGGTTTTTCCTCTTTGCTCAATGCTTGCATTGTTTAACTCATTCTAATGCATGATTATTGGTTTTGTTGATACGGACACGTACGGGGAAATCTAGATCCGGGGAATTTCTCCCAATATTATACTGACAATATATATTGGTTGCCTTAAGCTCCTGCACTCATGAACTAATCATTAGGAATGCTAGGAATTGTATGAACTATTTGATTAGGGAGAAGCCATCTAGAATGGTACATTAGAGAGTGGCATTAACAATGATGATTTGAATGTTGAATTCCTAAAATATATGAGAGTGGATGAGATGAAATTGACCCCCAACAACATATTCATTCATATATTTCCATTGAAAGTGTTTATCTTTTGTCTTTGCCATTGATCAATTCATGCATACATTTATTTTCGTCTTGCATATTAAATTTCAATATTGTTTCTTAAGTCTTAGCTAATCAAGAAATCACATAACTAAACTAGGCCGTGAGTCCTTTGGGAAGAACGATACTTGGTCTTACCAAGTTTTATTACTTGAACGATTCGGTCATACTTGCCGATTGTGAAACAAGTTTGTGACATCATATTTTGGTGCTTACAATTTGTCCATCAAGTTTTTGGCGCCTGTTGCTTGACCGGGGGATCGTGGTTTAACTGGTTAATTTGTGTGGTATTGATTATCTTTGACTTATTTTTTTTTTTATTTAAATTTCGAATTTTTATTTATTTATTTTCGTTTCTATTTTTCAGTTTAATGTATTTGAATTTGATTTTAGTTTTTTTGTTTCTGTTTTTCTGTTTTTGTTTATTTTCTGTTTTTATTTTTCGGTTTTTATTTGATTTTATTTATCTTTTTAGATTAGATGTATTTTATTTTATTGTATTTTTATCTTTTTATCTTTTTAGGTTAGATTTTATTTTATTTTATTAGATTTTATTTTTTATCTTTTTAGGTTAGATTTTTATTTTATCTATTCTATCTTTTAGGTTAGGTTAGATTTATTTTATTTTATCTTTTAGATTAGATTTTATTTTTAGATTAGGTTTTATTCTATTTTATTGAGTCTATCTTCTAAATCTTTTATCTTTTATATCTTTTAAATCTTTAGTTTTTTCTCTATCTTTTGTGTAACAATTGTTTTTAGGGTTTTGTGCCGTAATGTCTGCAGAATGCAATTTGGTCAAGAGTAATATAGGGCACTCAATTTACCAAAGTAATTCTAACCAATGGTGGGAACCTCACCGCAGCATGGATCAAGCAAATTTGGCAAGCTGCTGGACAATTGAGAAACCAACCACAACAACAATGGCAGCAACAACCCTTTCTATCAGGAAGTTTGGATAGGTTGGAGGAACACCCTTCAAACGATTTTTGAAAAAATTCCGACTCTACTCAGAAAAGCATTGAAGAAATCATGTAAAAGAATGGAGATGCAACTTCGTCACATTAGTCAGATATTATAATATGATGATGTTATACTGATGTTAACCTTAAGGAGAAGGCAAGTCATTATCACTGAAAGTGACAAGATCTTGATGAGGAAAAAAATTAGAGGGAGATGAGGAAAGGGTAGAGAGAAAAAGAAGAAGAAGAGTCGTGAGAAAAGCTAAAGATGAAGAAAAAGAAAAAGAATTGGTTGAGAGAGAAGAGAGAAAGAAATTTGTGTGAAGATAAAGAAGTTGAGGAGAAAAAGAGAAAGGAAGAAAAAAATAAAAGAAGAGGAAAAAAGATAAATTTAGGGAGAGAAAAAGGAAGAAAAAGAAGATGAGAGGAAAGAAGAAGAAATCACATGAAAAATACATCCTCATCTAAAGAAGAATCATAGGAAGGAAAAGAAATTAAGTGCTTATGGAAATCTTCAAGAAATTGGAGATTAAAGTCCATGATGAGACATTGCAACAGGTTCCTGGTTTGATCAAATTTCTGAAGAAGTTCAGTAGGAAAGAAGAAAAAGAAGAAGGAACATGAGCTTTACTGGGTCAAGCTAATGACGTTAAAAGAGCGCTTGCTGGGAGGCAACCCAGTGGATTTAAAAACTTTTGATTTGGTTTTGTAACTTTAAATTGTGGACATTATTCTGAAATATTTTTGTTGGATCCAGCATCTACTGAAGGATGCTAGGTGTGTTAAGCATCTACTGAAGGATGCTAGGTTTGTAACACCTACTGATGGGTGTTGGTGAGAAAATTTTGCACCTACTGATGGTGCTGGTAAGTTGGAAACACCTACTGATGGGTGCTGGTGGAATTTGGGTCAGGCTCGTGACGTTAAACAAGCGCTACCTGGGAGGCAAACCCAGTTGATTGATTGTTTTTGTTTGTTATTTTAGTTAGGGTTTGCATAAGCATTTTTAACATTGAATTGCAGGGAACCTATGAGGGGTATGCTAGGAAGGCACGTAGGTCAAGAAAAGAAGGAGAAGGGCACATCAAGAAAGTGCCGCTGAGCGGCAATTACCGTGAGCGGTATATCGCAGATGGGCTTAAGTTCCCCTTAGCGGAACCCGAGCCCATTGGGGTATTTTTAAACCCTAAGCTGCGCGTTTTTACATTCTTTTTATCATACTAATTCATGAAGAAGAAAAATTATTAAACATTATATTAAATACAATTGTTTCTGTATGGATGTGAAACCGAGATACGAACCTAACAAATCTCCACTGCTCCTTCTTGTGATGCTGTTACTGTGATTCTCTCTTCCTGCGTTATCCTTTCTGAGAGGAAAGTGGGCTGGGTACCTGCAAAGGCACTCCGACGCTCAAGTCAGGAAAGGGGTCTCCCTAATCTTTTCGGTTCAAAGTGATCAAGTAGAAGAATAATTTCTCTCTCTTAATTTCTCTAAGGGGAAAAACGTACCTTTTTTCTGATGTGCTTTGTATATTTAAAACAGGTAAAAATAAACCGTTTACCTGGAAATCCAGACAGTTACCGAAGTGGACTATTTGAAAGTTGTAACTACTAGGTCGTGTCTGATACTGAGTCAACTACTTGCGTGATTCGTGGCGTTGCATTAGCTAATATTTGTAACTGCTTATTCTTTACTGCTGAACCGTTTATTATGATGTCGTTCACTATATGTCGACCACTATTTGCGTCGACACAAACATATTAAATGTCGTGAGAGCGATAGATGTCGCGACATCGTCGCTGGCTTGTGGTCTGCCAGTACGTCGACATCAACAAAATGAATGTCGACCTCACAAACGATTGGCCAGGAGTGTTCGATACTCCTGTGATTATGAGAGGGGTCGACACTCTATCGTCCGTGGTGCTCGTCGACAGTTGGTGAATTTAGGTATCCTATGGTACATGCCCCCCGAGTCCTAGTAAACGAGGACGGATTTTGCGTGTGAGTGTATTGAAGGACGTCGAGTGGTGGTATATTAGGGAAATGATACGCACCGTTTCGGGGTTAGAAATTTTAGGGTTTTCTTGCTTTTATGAGGAAGCGAAGAGACGAGAAATTATAGCCGCTGGATGGGACTGGATCTGACGGCGCTGGATGCATTTGCGGTCTTGGCTTCTTTAATACGAAACGAAGAGGAAAAGACGCGCACCAGAACCTAAAAACGTGTGCTTTCCTGAATCGAAAACGTCCTTTGGCCGCCGGTGAGAGTTACCTTGCGTGCTGCGAAATCGCTCCTCCTTCTTGCTTTCATACGCCATATTCCAGGTAAACATCCAACCTTGTCTTCATCCTATCGTGGGTTAGTTTGTGACCGATAATGGAAGAAAAAGGGCAGAACTCTGGTGTAGAACTACCGGGGCCGTCGTCATCGGCTGAGTGTCCTGTTGTTACCACTATACCATTTGGTGAGAGTGCGTTTTGTTATGGAAATGTGGGGAGTGAAGGCCCAGAGGCGCGTGGAATATTACCAGCCCGTGACGGTGATTACGCTTGGGTGGCGCGTGAAGTTGACGAAGTTAGTAGTCTGTTTAGGAGTAGGGGAGTGTTAGCAGATTGGGTAGAAAATAGTTGTATTTTGAGAACCCTAGGGTATAAATCTTGTATAAAGTTGGTAGCTTGTAGGGAGGATGAGAGGGTGTTTCATGGGAAGGAGAATAGCTCCAACGAATTCTTTTATTGCTATGCGTCTCCGTTTTACGACTTGTATCTGAGAGTGCCTTTTACAACCTTCCAAATGGATGTGTTGAGGACCTTAAATGTCGCGCCTAGTCAATTGCATCCCAACAGTTGGGGATACATGCAGGCATTTGCTGTTCTGTGTCGAGCCTTGGCTATTAGGCCGACAGTGGCATTGTTTTTACACTTTTTTAGGTGTCGACCAGCCGCTAAAAGAGGTTGGGTGTCGTTAATTTCGGAGCCGGAAACGCTCTTCTAGAGCTTTTCCTGCAATCGTATAGGGGTTTTAAAAATAAGTTTTTCAAAGTGTCGATCCTTGACTCTGGGCGGAGGCACTTTTTCGATGGAGAGGGAAATCCCAAGTTCCCTTTGTACTGGACGCAAGAACCACTGAGGTTTACCTCGTGGGCTGAGGATATAATGACTATCGAGGAGATAGAGGCGTTGAACGTGCTAACGGCCTTGCCGCGCCCCTTTTCTTCCCGTCGGCTCATAAACTGCCTTGAGCATGATGATGCTGATGCGAGGGTGTTTGGTACGATCCTCTTCTTATTATTTTTATTTGTTGCTTTGTTGTTGTTGACTGTTCTTGGTTGATCTGTGTTGTGCAGAGATAATGGGAAGAAAGGGAAGTGGCCGAAATTGGTTCCAGGCTATCGACAATGAGAGGACCGAAGGTGATCTTCCTGGGTCATCCTCCAGACGCATGCAGGGACCACAATGTGTTCAAGTGCAACCAGCTGGGCCAGTGGTGGCGGTGGCCTCGACTGATGAGATCACGGCCGCTGAAGAGCAGCCCTTGATACGAAAAAGGAAAGGGAAGGTGGCCGACACTAATGTTGCCGCGCCAAAGAAGAGGAAGGAGATTGTAGATGAGACAGAGCGTCCCCTTCCTCTTGGTGTGTGGGATCCCTCCTTTACCATGAGCCACAGGGTTGAACCCATTTTGGACAACTCGGAGAAGAAGGTGGTGGAGGGCATGACTGAGCAGCAAATGGCCGACGACTTGCTGGAAATGACGACTCGGTCACAGATGTTAGCGTGGCATCTTGCATATGCCTCCGACAGAGGTGCGCTGCGGGGCGAGTTGGACAAAGCGCGGATTCAGCTGAAGGAGCTTACTAAGGCTCATGCTGGTTGTGATGCAAGGCAGAAACGGTCAGAGCAACTGCTGAGAGAGGCTGAAGTGTTGCTGAACGATGCCCGGGATGCTGGCTTGACGTTGAGGAAGGGGCGTGATGAACTGTTGATCGAGCTAGAAAGAGCCAAGAAAATAGGGGCGACGGCGAGCAAGGAGCGAGATGCGCTGAGGGCAGAAGGGAAAGAGGACCGGGAGCTGATAGAAGAATTAAAGGAGGCAGTGATGATCGAACATACCAGGGGGTTTCAGAAAGCTCTGAGGCAAGTCGGACACTTGCTTAAGGTGTCGACTGATGGAGTGGATTTTGACGTCCGGAAAGATGTGTATGAGGGGCAACTGAAACCCCTTAATGAAATTCCCGAAGATGCCTTCATGGACGAAGAAGAAGATGAAGAGGTGGTTATGACCGAGGAACCTGTGGAAGCAGTCGCTGCGGATGAACCAGCTGCTGAGACGGTCAAAGATGTTGCTGGCAACACACCCGACATTGTAATAGACTAGGAGTTTATGAACTTTGACATGCTAAACTTGGATTGTTAAATGGTATACTTGGATTTGTTGAAAATTGGATGTGTGTAGATACTATAAACGTTTCTTGTAACGCCTTGTATGTTGAATAGTTGTCTGAACAAGCTAATGTCAAAGATGATGATCAACTAAGAAGATAACACCTTAAGTGTCGATGTCGAATGCCTACATAGCGTCATGCGCCACGGTCGAGGGTGAATATTGGGTGTTCAACGGAGAACAGTTACCCTTGGGAGTGTATCCCGAATGGACTGGGTGTTCAAGGGAGAACAGTTACCCGTGGGAGTGTATCCCGAATGGACTGGGTGTTCAAGGGAGAACAGTTACCCGGGAATAGTTCCTATTCGTTCGGAAATGCGTGTGGTGATCCACGATGACCCTGGGACTCGACATGTGAGAAATTAAATATGACTGAAATGATAATAATAATGAAAAATACTTCTTGTTTGAAACTGTAATGAGTAATGTTTCAGCAAAAATTGAATGCTAACTGAAATAATATTTAAGATGGGTAGCATTCCACGTGTTGGGAATGGCCTGTCCGTCTAGGAGTTGGAGGCGGTATGCACCATTTGTCATGTCCTCGGCGACGCGGAATGGGCCTTCCCAGTTGGTGGCTAACTTGTCGTGCGCTCGATTCTTCCTAGCTTCTCCTCGTTTTCTCCAAACCAGATCGCCACTTTTGAATGCTCTGGGTTTGACTTTGGTGTTGTAACGGCGAGATAGCATTCGCTATTGAGCTTCTGCGCGGATGGTAGCAACCTCTCGACGTTCAGGAAGAATGTCGAGATTCATCCGAATTTGTTCGTCATTAAGCGTCATATCAGTGATATGTCGTCTTAACGAGGGTTCACCGACCTCGACCGGAAGCATGGCATCAGTGCCATAAGTCAGGTTGAATGGTGTATCTCCTGTAGATCCGTGTGGAGTGGCGATATGCCCACAAGACCTCTGGTAGCTCTTCTACCCACAAACCTTTGGCTTCGCCGAGTCGCTTTTTTAACTCAGTAAGTATGGCTTTGTTTGCGGCTTCGGCCTGGCCGTTCGTTTGAGGATGCTCGACTGAGGAAGTGACATGTTTAATGCCTAAGCTGCTGAGGAATGCCTCTAGTTTGCGCTCGATGAACTGGCGACCGTTGTCGGTAATGATTTTCTGCGGTAGTCCGAATCGACAGATCAGGTGCCATATGAACTTTTGTATCCGCTGAGCACTGATGACGGATAGCGGCTCAGCCTCTATCCATTTTGTGAAATAGTCGACTGCCACAAGAAGGAACTTGTTCTGCACTTTGGTAAGGGGTAAAGGTCCGATTATGTCGAGGCCCCATTGAGCGAAGGGCCAGGGGGAAATGATACCATGCAAGTCCTCGGGAGGTGCGTGGATGTCGTGACCATGGGCCTGACAGGATAGACATTTCTTGACGAATGTTTCACAATCTTTGTCGAGCGTAGGCCAGTAATATCCGGCTCGGAGTACGCGTGCTCTGAGTGTTCGTTTACCCGAGTGTAATCCGCATACACCTGTGTGCAACTCGCGCAAGACGTAGTCGGCTTCTTCCTCTGATATGCACTTCAATAGAGGAGTACTGTGGCCGCGGCGGTATAAGTCGTCGCCGATGCACGAGAAACGTGCAATTCGCTTTGAATCGGCCAAACTAATTCTCTCTCCCTGTTCCTGCCGCACCATTAGATCTCTGATCTTCTGGCGCCAGTTTGTGGCAGGAGTCGACACCTCGGTGACGAAGGCTTCCACGACAGGATGGTCGAGCGTCATCTTGATGATTGACGACAGCTGTGCTCTCTCCTTAGAGTGAGTTAACTTGGACAGGAGATCTGCTCTCGTGTTTTTCTCCCTAGGGACATGGACGATGTTGACTTCGGAGAAATTCTGAAGTAGAGTCTGAGTTTTGTGGAAATAGCGCAGTAACTGATTATCTTTAACCTGATAAGTTCCGTTCACGTGGCCGACCACCAACTTTGAATCCATCCGACATTCTATACAAGTGATCGCGAACTCTTTGGCTAAGGATAGACCAGCAATCAAGGCTTCGTACTCGGCCTGGTTGTTGCTAGCAGAAAATTTGAATGTGATGGCTTGTTCGACAATGAAACCATGCGGGCCTTCTAGAACAACCCCGCCTCCCCCCCCCTTTTTATCGGAGGATCCATCTACACTGAGGAGCCATTTTGGTGTAGAGTCGTCGGGTGTGGGTATTAATTCAGCTGCAAAATCCGCTAAATGCTGACCTTTGACGGAACCCCTCGGCTTATAACGTAAACCGAACTCGGAAAGCTCTATGGACCAAGAAACCATCCTTCTTGCTAAGTCGGGCTTGCGGAGGATCTTGGCGATCGGGTGATCGGTACGGACTACCACTTGGTGGCTCTGAAAATAAGGTCGGAGTCGACGTGAAGCTGTGAGTAGAGCTAGTGCGATTTTCTCAATGCGAGAATATCTTTCTTTCGGCCCCTGTAGAGTACGGCTGATAAAGTATATTAACTTGAGGGACGGTGCTTCTTGTATTAGGGCAGGGCTGACAGCGGAGTGGGATGCTGCGATATACAGTTGTAAGTCGGACCCAGTGTCCGGTCTAGCCATAATTGGAGGACTAGTGAGAATACGCTTGACAGTATTGAATGCTGTTTCACAGTCATCATCCCAGTGTCGGGTAGTGCCCTTCTTCATGTTCTTCAGGATGGGTTTGATGTGTTCGGCTAGCTTCGGAATGAAGCGAGAGAGGGCCGTGAGCCTACCAACCAACCGTTGTACCTCCGTGAGGGTTGCTGGGGCGGTCATGTCGAGTACAACTTTGCATTTATCTGGGTTGGCTTCGATGCCTCGACGAGTAAGCATGAAACCCAAAAACTTGCCTGCAGGGACTCTGAAGGTACACTTAGAAGGGTTGAGGCGCATGTTATACCTTCTGATTTGGCCAAACACCTCTTCTAAATCCCGTAAATGTTGCTCCATGGAATGGCTCCGAATGACCATGTCGTCGACGTAAACATCCATGCATCGACCTATCTGATGATGAAAAACCTTATCCATGAGGCGCTGGTAAGTTGCCCCGGCATTCTTCAAACCGAACGACATTACTTCATAACAATAATTGGCGCGCTCGGTAATGAAAGCTGTCTTGCTTTGATCAGGTGCATACATGGGGATTTGGTTGTAGCCCGAGTATGCGTCGAGGAAACTGAGTACAACATGGCCGGAAGCTCCATCTACCAACCGATCAATGCTAGGCAAGGGATATGAATCCTTAGGGCACGCTTTGTTGAGGTCAGTGAAGTCGACACACATTCTCCACTGACCGTTCGACTTCTTGACCATGACTACGTTCGACAACCACGTAGTGTATTTTAACTCTCTGATGAACTGAGCGTTCATCAACTTCTCTACCTCGACCTGAATGGCCTTGCGCTTCTCCTCGCCGAACCGTCTCTTCTTTTGCGCGACTAGGCGTGCCTCTCTGAAGATAGACAATTTATGGGCCATGACCCCGGGGTGGATTCCTGGCATATCGGAGGCCGTCCAGGCGAATAAGTCTGCGTTTGCTCGGAGCATATGTCCCAGATCTTGTTCATCTTTCAAGGTGAGGTTCGCGCCAATGTTTGTGCTTTTGGAGGTGTCCGCCGACAGTGCAAGGAGTTTGACATCGCCTTGTGGATGGAGACGCTCATCTATGTTAGTTCGGGGGTCTAAGTCGACCGCTGCTGTTTCAGCTCCCCTCGCCCTTTTGGTTGGGATAAAAGGGGTGACCTTAAGACCAGCCACATAACACTGTCGGGCCGTGCGCTGATCCGCCTTTACGGTGCAAATGGTGCCACGTTCCGTGGGAAACTTCATGGCCAGGTGGGGGGTGGACACAATGGCTCCAAATGCATTCAAACAAGGTCGTCCCAACAAGGCGTTGTATGATGTATTGGCCTCGACTAACAGAAAGCGGATTCTAAGTTCCGGTGTTTCTCGACCAGTTCCAAGGCGCGTTCGCAGGTCGAGGTATCCTCGGGTGTCGACTCTTTCCCCTGCGAAGCCAACAATTTGCTCGTTGAAAGGATCAATAAGGTCCTCGGATAGATCCATCTTTTTGAAGGTGGACCAGTATAGGATATTGATCGAACTCCCCTGATCGACAAGTACCTTGCTGACGTCGTATCGAGCTATTTCAGCAGTGATGACCATGGGGTCATCGTGATCAGGGTCGGGCGCATGGAAATCTGCATTGGTGAAGGTAATATCGGGAATAGACCGAGTCTGTCGATCTACCATGTGTACTGACTTTAGCTGTCTGAGATGTCGTTTCCTGGCGGAGGACGACACTCCCCCCCGGCGAAACCACCCGATATGGTGTCAATTCGACCTCTGACTGAACGTTCTCTCTCCGTTCGTCGAGGTGGACTGCGCGATCGCCTGCGGCGTCGGTCATCCCTGGGAGGTGATTGCTCAGGGCTCCGTCTGGAGGGATCCTTTCGGTGAGGAGTTGTGGCTCTGGTAGAAATTCTGTCCTTAACATAGTTCTGGAGGTAGCCTGCTCGGATGAGTCGCTCCAGCTCGTCCTTCACCAAGTTACATTCCTCTGTGTCATGCCCACGATTCATGTGGAGACGACAGGTCTTGCTGCTGTCCGCGTTCTTGGGAGTAGCTCGTCGTCGCACAATTAGGAGTTCTGCGTGCAAAGCCTCCTCTAGCACCTTTGCTCTAGGTGCGTTGAGGGTTGCATAACGATCGTACTTAGGCGTCCACCCGGACTCTTTTCGGGGCGGTCGATCTGATTTATAGTCGTTGGTCGATCGCTTTACGGTTTTCTTGACATCGTGACGGGAGGTATCCTGTTGCTACTTCTTCCGACAATTTCGGAGATCCTCGATGCGGATGAATTTTGCAATTGTGGATTGCAATTCTTCCATTGATGCTGGAGGGTCAGCATATAATTGTTCTGCAAAATATCCTGGCCTTAAGCACGAAGGTAGATTGCTGATAATGAAGGTGTGATTGATATCTTTCACACGCCGGGCCGTCTCGTTGTATCGTTGCAAGAACGCTTTTAGTGTTTCATCCTTTTCCTGTTTGGTATTTACCAGCTCAGCAGCCGTCATTTCCGGTTTTCTGTTGGTTGCGTACTGTTTTCTGAATAGAGTTTTAATTGTCGCAAAACAGTCTACTGAATTTCGTGGAAGAGTGTGGAACCACTCCAAGGCCTCATCCTTGAGGGATAAGGAGAAAGCTCTGCAGATGACAGGGTCATTATCTGTGTAGAACGCCATGGCGTCTACAAAGTTGCGCAGGTGATTGTCGGGATCGGCAGAGCCATCATAACGTTCTAACGTTGGGGGAGGTTTATCCGGCATGTGCGCTTGCATGATGGTCACTGTGAACGGGAGTAGATTGGTGAGGCGCATGGAAGTAGGCCCTTTCCTCCCCCCACCAAAAGGGTGAGATGGTCCTCCATGGTGACTCGATTCATTATTATCCTGTCGATTAGAGGCAGATACTTCTAGCGGTGGGCGTTGCGCCCTCAGTGCCGCCAGCTCCACCGCCTGCTTGCGCTGGAGTTCCTGCTGTTCCCGTATAGTTTGTGCTTGTGCCTCGATCTAGGTTTGCAGTTGCTGGATTAAATCACGAGTGTTGAAGTCTTCCATAGCTCCGGTGGTCGTCGTTGGGATGTTAAATCTCGGCCCCACGGTGGGCGCCAAAATGTTTCTGTATGGATGTGAAACCGAGATACGAACCTAACAAATCTCCACTGCTCCTTCTTGTGATGCTGTTACTGTGATATCTCTCTTCCTGCGTTATCCTTTCTGAGAGGAAAGTGGGCTGGGTACCTGCAAAGGCACTCCGACGCTCAAGTCAGGAAAGGGGTCTCCCTAATCTTTTCGGTTCAAAGTGATCAAGTAGAAGAATAATTTCTCTCTCAATTTCTCTAAGGGGAAAAACGTACCTTTTTTCTGATGTGCTTTGTATATTTAAAACAGGAAAATAAACCGTTTACCTGGAAATCCGGACAGTTACCGAAGTGGACTATTTGGAAGTTGTAACTGCTAGGTCATGTCTGATACTGAGTCAACTACTTGCGTGATTCGTGGCGTTGCATTAGCTAATATTTGTAACTGCTTATTCTTTACTGCTGAATCGTTTATTATGATGTCGTTCACTATATGTCGACCACTGTTTGCGTCGACACAAACATATTAAATGTCGTGAGAGCGATAGATGTCGCGACATCGTCGCTGGCTTGTGGTCTGCCAGTACGTCGACATCAACAAAATGAATGTCGACCTCACAAACGATTGGCCAGGAGTGTTCGATACTCCTGTGATTGTGAGAGGGGTCGACACTCTGTCGTCCGTGGTGCTCGTCGACAGTTGGTGAATTTAGGTATCCTATGGTACAACAATAAAATTTATAAAATGATAGACATAATAAAGAACCTTTTTTCAATTCGTTAAGCAGTTATAGACTAATTTCACTCCCCTCGTCATTCGTAGTTGACGAAGGTATTAGTCATCATTTGTTTGTTAAATTTTAGGTTTAATCCTTTTCGACATCCCTATTTATGTACGAATGTCTCAATTGGGTCCTCGTTTTCTAAAGTGTATCAAAATGGTCCTTAATTTTGAAAATTGATATCAATTGAGTCCTTTCCATTAAGTTGGCTGGACGGCGTTAAAAAAATTGATGAGTGGATGCTGAGATGACGAGCGAACGCTCGTCCACCAGCGAACGAACGCTCGTCCATCAGCGAACGAACGCTCGTCGACCACCGAACGAACGGTCGTCCAGTGTGGAACGAACGGTCGTCTAGCAGTAAGAGGTCGACGAACGTTCGTTCTCTGGTGGACGAGCGTTCGTTCGCTGGTGGACGAGCGTTCGTTCGTCATCTCAGCATCCACTTATCAATTTTTTTAACGTCGTCCAGCCAACTTAACGGAAAGGACTCAATTGATATCAATTTTCAAAATTAGAGACCATTTTGATACACTTTAAAAAACGAGGACCCAATTGAGACATTCGTACATAAATAGGGATGTCGAAAAGGATTAAACCTAGATTTTATTAATGTTATACTAAAAAGCCCTAGCCACAAAGATAGCATAGTATATTCTCTCCAATTAAAACGACAGATAATTATAAGCTTTAAAGCTTCAATAATTATATTGTACATCTCAAAGCTTATCGTGACCAAGTTTAGTTAAGCTACCTTCGCAAACGGGGCATTTTACCCTCGTTAATGTTTATCACAAAATGAAATTCCAAATAAGAGCCAAGCCCGTTTGGTGAGCCATTCCATTCATATACAAAAGAAATATTATTAAAAGAATAGGGAACTTAGAACTACGTAACCAATATGGTCAAAGTAGTTTGCACATTTCTATATACACGCAATTGCAAACCAAACATGTTAAATCTTATACTACTATCCCTCTTGCTTTGAATTGCTTTCTTATTCTTTTGAAAATGCCTTTTCTTCTCTCACTCTAGAAGAAAAGCGATATAACATATAGACTCAAATACTCTCCAATCCCTTCGTATAAATAAATGAACCACCGTCACAAAGAGCAAGACGACTCAGCAACCAACATTGAAAGTAAGACAAATAACTCCAAATAAACTTTTTCTTTTTCCTTCTCTCTCAAATTACTGTTATGCCACAGGTCGATTTGGAGACGCTGGTTTCCGCCTGCAGCGGCGGTTGCTCTGACCAGAAAATCGCCTGTGCCGACAACGACCATCCAGACTTGCCGCCGGAGTCCTTCTGGCTCTCCGGTGACGCCGAGTACGACTGGTGGGACCGCAACGCCGTTTACCAGAGGAACGAATCCACCAAAGGAAACTCAATTTCCTCCACGAACCTCAACCCTAGCTCGAACAACAACTCGCAGCGATTCTCCAAGAATCTGAAATCCAAAGCCGCAATTATCGGCTTGCCGAAGCCGCAGAAAACCTCCTTCGCCGACGCAAAGTGCCGTCGCAATCACCGACTTGCAAACGCCAGGCTCTTCCCCAAGCGTAGCGCGTCTGTCAGCGGAAAATCGGAAAACTCCCTCGTTGAACCCTCGTCGCCGAAGGTCTCCTGCATAGGGAGAGTGCGATCCAAGCGAGACCGCAATCGGACACTTAGAACGCGCCAGAGATCAATCTCCTCCACCGCCACCGCCACTACCTCCGTCGCCGCCGTTACCATCACGCGGCAAAAGTCGAAGCGGAGCCAGAGGAAGAAGGCTGGATTCTTCGCAAGCGTTCGTGCTATATTCCAAACTGGTCGCAGGGGAAAACCAGTTCAGAAACCGGACCTTCAGCCTGGGGATTCGTCTTCGAAGAAGAAATGGAGCTATGGCAAGAAAACGAGGGGAAGCACTGGTGGCAGCACGGGCAGCCGCAAGGACGAGTTGTTTGAAGAATCGTTCTCGAGTGAGCCGCGCGGTTTGGGTTCCGTGAACCGGTTCGTGTCGGGGAGAAGGTCGGAGTCGTGGGTAGTTGGTGAGTCCGAAATCCACGTGTCTCATTAGGATTCGCTTTTTGTCTGCTATACAATTTGGTGACGGCTGCGGTGGGCCCTGACATTTTGAATATTGGATTAAGGGATGACGTGGCAAATTGAATAACGGTATGAACGCTATATTATACTACAATGTATGTAATATAGGTTGACGGTAAAAGTAAGCGTGATTGAATTTGCCGCTGCTGTCTTTTTTTGTTCCTTTCTGTTCCGGCGATTACAACGACAGCGTCGTGTAAATATGATTAGTGTAACGTGCCTTTTCACAAATGCGCAGCCTTTATCAATCCTTGCTGTAGTTATCTTCCCAGAGTATCCATACTTTTACAGTTCCCCTATCTCATTAATAAACATTAATTTTTAACAATATTTTATTCCTAATTACGTTAATCTTATTAATAATTCATTTAAATATAATTATTTTATTATTGAAAATAAATTATTATATCGCTGTTTATAAAAGTATTAATCAAAAGATTATTTTATCTTATAAAATGGTTATAATAAATGAGAAGGGTTGCCATATTTTTTTATAAATATTTTTAAACAATATTATACCAGAGTCCGACCATTCATAATTCATTCTAAGTTTAGAATTCTGACTTCGAGAAGTTGATTTGTAGTCAAGAAATTAATTAAAATAGATTATTAGAAGAGGATAGGAAGATTGGACTTTTAGTGACCTTTTTCATGTTAAAAGTTAGTATTATTCATAATTGTTGTTTATGTAAATTGTTGTTGATGTTGTAAAATAAATGTCATCCCTATAGTGTATTGTTCATCTAGAGTGTTTCGGCAGGATTTAGAACCCTAATCCAAAGTTGTCTGCTCTGATGTCTAGTTGTAATGTCTTCTCTCTTCTCCTTGTCCAAGTCGCAGGGGAGGGTGCCTGCAAAAGACACTCCGACGCTCAAGTCAGTGACTTTGCGTAATAATCTTGTAATCAAGATTTACTTATTAGAGCTCTAAGTTTCAGTTCAAGTTCAAGTTACCTGTACCCTTTGTCAGACAAATATTTATAAATTATAATGAGCTTACCGTTAGGTCTGACTCATTAACCACCAATGAATGACAATATTAATTGTCAATAAATGACAATTATTTTCATTAATTCCCCGATAATTATTATTATTAATTACATTAACGGCTGATTTAACCGATCGGTTCACTGACCTGAGAGGTATCATCAGTCGGGCTGATTTTACCGATCGATTCATTGACCTGAGAGGTACCATCGGTCGGACGACTCTTCTGCACTTTTACCGTTCGGTCGGCTATGAGCCCATAGTAACATAAGCCTCCCAAGCCCTAGCAAAAATTTTGATGTTGCGTTGGGTTTATAAAGTTATATCGATCGGTAGAGGATTTTTACCTGAGTTTCGATTCATACTAGCATGCGTTATTTATCGTCCGAGCGGGTTTTGCACTAAGAGTTCCTTTGAAATGTTCCCAGACCAAGGCGAGAGTTCACGAAAGAGCTTGCTTTCCCGCTTGATTTAGGTCTTAGGAGCTCTCTAGAAGCGTGCCCTAAGACCAAGGTGAGAGTTCACGAAAGAAATCTGCCTCACCCGCTCGGTTTAGGTCTTAGGAGCTCTCTAGAAGCGTGCCCTAAGACCAAGGTGAGAGTTCACGAAAGAAATCTGTCTCACCCGCTCGGTTTAGGTGTTAGGAGCTCTCTAGAAGCGTACCCTAAGACCGAGGTGAGAGTTCACGAAAGAAATCTGCCTCACCCGCTCGGTTTAGGTCTTAGGAGCTCTCTAGAAGCGTGCCCTAAGACCAAGGTGAGAGTTCACAAAAGAAATATGCCTCACCCGCTCGGTTTAGGTCTTAGGAGCTCTCTAGAAGCGTGCCCTAAGACCAAGGTGAGAGTTCACGAAAGAAATCTGCCTCACCCGCTCGGTTTAGGTCTTAGGAGCTCTCTAGAAGCGTGCCCTAAGACCAAGGTGAGAGTTCACAAAAGAAATCTGCCTCACCGGCTCGGTTTAGGTCTTAGGAGCTCTCTAGAAGTCTGCCCTAAGACCAAGGTGAGAGCTCACGAAGAGACTGCCTCACCGAGTTGAAAAATGTTCGCCGATCGGTTGCTCAAAGTTGGCCAGGTAGTTTGCATGCAGAGCCTTGTCATCTGCACTTAAGAAAAATAATGATTTGGAATGGTCAGGAAAAAATGTACCCAATATAAGGCCGGACGGCCAAACAAGTAAGACCGCTTTGTGTGAAATCCATATTAAGATGTGCTATGAGTTGTAAGTGCTTTTACTGTCCTGCCAAATAGATAAGAAGGTGACCGTAATAACATTAATATCACATCTGTTTGGACTTTGGCCACGTATGAAGGGCTTGACAAGAGTTGAAAAGATTCACTGCTAGTCGGTTGCTCAAATTTGGCCAAGTAGTTCGTACATAATCCTGTCATCTTTGCCTGAAATCCAAGGGCAGCGGAAGAGATAACATTATGCCAAGTCCTCGAGTTCCATGCTCTAGGTTATCTGAGTTCCAGAATCCACTAGTCAGCATAGCAAGAGACAAGTGACAATAAAAAATCTGATTTTATGTCCGAAGAAATAAAATTAAGCTAGTTAAAGTTTATAAGGCCAAACGGCCTGACAAGAGAACCGTTCTGCTTTCGATTGGATGACCAGAATGGGGAAACCCGTATTAAGATGTGTCAGAGACATCAATGTCTAACACTTTTGTTGCCTGCAAAAGAGCTAAAGTCATTAATCGTGATTACTGTGACCTCTGTAGTTTCGATGAACGCCTCATAGGCATCTTCTTTTATGCTAGCATTTGTGTCCGTAGGCCTATTAGGCAATCCGCAACATGTAAAAGAGCAAGATTAACCACTCTAGAAACTCGTTCGACAATTCTTCCAATAAGCTCGTACTGGTACGCATCCTAAGACATGTGCCTCGACGCGCTTAGCGAGTTAAACTCCATCGTTGCTCGCGGCTCTCTCCAGGAGATATAGGCCACCACGGGGAATTCCAGGGGGTTCACAATCAACATCTTGGCTGTCGTGATTAAGATCCCTCTGCTGCCGTCGCAGTTCGAGAAACCGAACCACCACCTGCGGCCGTTATGACTTTCGTAGAGGCTGGGCACGACGAAGTGATGGTCGCTGGGGGAGAATACCGAATCGACGTCTGATGCTGTGTTGGCAAAGGACGGCGCCGAAGTTGGACCGGACGGCGCCGCGGATGGCGCGGACGGTGCAGCGAATGGCGCGGACGGTGTCGCAGTCGTTGCGTCCGCAAGCGTTACCTGCATAATTTCCAATCACTATGATAGTGGCACCCTCTCCCGCGTGCTTCTCCCCTGGCTGCCGCTCCACGGCAGTCGCTACTGCCGACTGTCCCCCACACTAAGCCAGAAGTCCCTGCCATCGGCGACGTAAGACGAGCGAGAGATCTTGGAGTGGTCAAACTCTAACGCGCTGACAGCAGATCGGCACAACGGACCCGTGAGGCTCAATTGGAGTCGTTGTAGAGTAAGCAGGGCGCGACGGAAATTTAGGAACGGCGGGGGCGAATTCGAGCTTTCTTTTGGAGGATGCTTTGAATGTCTTTAAGCAAATGAGAAGAAGAAGATTTAACGGGCGAGATCGAGAATGAGAGGGCGAGGGTGATGACGAAAGTAACAATGCCGGCGGCGGTATCGATGAAGACGATGATTTCGCGGTGGAGACAGTGAGGCGGCTCCCGTAGAAGGGGTTGATCCCAGAGATTCATCCACTTCGCTGAAGCTGAGTTGTAAGCAGTGGAGATTGGAATTTGGCATTGCACTTGAAACCATTAAGGCACCGAGATCATTTTTCTTTTTCTCATAATAATGCCCAATCAAGATCTGTCAGAGGGTTGTTTCTCCTTCTTTCTTCTTTCCGCCGAATGATAAAGAAAGGATTATGCATTAAATAAACAAAAAGTGGTTAAACAGTATACCCAAGTGATGAAGGTAATCCCAGATAATAAAATAATAGGTTTAATCCTTTACTACATCCCTATTTATGTACGAATTTATCAATTGGGTCCTCGTTTTTTAAAGTGTATCAAAATGGTCCCTAATTTTGAAAATTGATATCAATTGAGTCCTTTCCGTTAAGTTGGCTGGACGGCGTTAAAAAAATTGATGAGTGGGATGCTGAGATGACGAACGAGCGCTCGTCCATCAGCGAACGAACGCTCGTCGACCACCGAACGAACGGTCGTCCAGTGTGGAACGATTGTCCAGCAGTAAGAGGTCGACGAGCGTTCGTTCTCTGGTGGACGAGCGTTCGTTCGCTACTGGACGAGCGTTCGTTCGCTGCTGGACGAGCGCTCGTTCGTCATCTCAGCATCCACTCATCAATTTTTTTAACACCGTCCAGCCAACTTAACGGAAAGGACTCAATTGATATCAATTTTCAAAATTAGGAACCATTTTGATACACTTTAAAAAAACGAGGACCCAATTGAGAAATTCGTACATAAATAGGGATGTAGTAAAGGATTAAACCAAAATAATATTTTTAGTTCATTCAAATCATTATCAATTGGACCAACAAGTACTTGTTTTGTGCATATAATCATTATTCATATGAATCAAGAAAAGCACGAAGAAGACCAAATCAAATAAGATGTATATATTGTGGTCAGTTGAACCAGATTAAGGATATTGCCCCAAGATTAAATGCGTATAGGAAGATGGGAGATGGCCTTGAAGTGGCCATTGGTCGGGCCAAAACTGGCGTCAGGTTTGGTCCTCGCGGAAGACCTAAGTTACCACCACCTATACTTGGAGAAAAATTGTTTGCTACTGAAGCAGGTCTGGAGGACGATTAATGATACGATCGGGCCGACAAACTTGTTACGCTGTGACCCTTTCACGAAGTTGGTCAAGTATAAGTCCTTTCGACTTAAAATGTAAACCCACCTTTGCTGGACAAAAGCCACTGGTCATATATCGAGTTCAACTATAAATTGAATTTTTCGACAAAAATAATAAAATAAATTTGAGATGGGTATATAAAAATGGTTATCAAACTATGGGTATGTTTGGATGGCGCTTAGTGCACGCAAATGCCGGAAGTTGGTAACTTTGATCTGGATCAATAGGCAAAGGTCTAGTCGAAGTACTACTGTTGAAATCGAGCACTCGTCTCTCTCCTAGTGGCCAAAAAGGGATGTCGCTCGGCTCCACGATGGGCGCCAAAGTGTTTCGGCAGGATTTAGAATCCTAATTCAAAACATTCAAAGTTGTCTGCTCCGATGTCCAGTTGTAATGTCTTCTCTCTTCTCCTTGTCCAAGCCGCGCAGAAGGGTGCCTGCAAAAGACACTCCGACGCTCAAGTCAGTGACTTTGAGTAATAATCTTGTAATCAAGATTTAGTTATCAGAGCTCTATGTTTCAGTTCAAGTTCAAGTTACTTGTACCCTTTGCCAGACAAATATTTATAAATTATAATGAGCTTACCGTTAGGTCTGACTTATTAACCACCAATGAATGACAATATTAATTGCCAATAAATGACAATTATTTTCATTAACTCCCCGATAATTATTATTATTAATTACCTTAACGGCTGATTTAACCCATCGGTTCACTGACCTGAGAGGTATCATCAGTCGGGCTGATTTTACCGATCGGTTCATTGACCTAAGAGGTACCATCGGTCGGACGACTCTTCTGCACTTTTACTGTTCGGTCGGCTATGAGCCCATAGTAACACAGAGTAAACAATAAAATATAAACCTAATTTCAAATTGATTTATAATATTACCCAAAAATAATATTTATTTAAATTTGCGCAAAAGGTTAGAAATATTTAGGATAAAAAAAGTTTAAATATTAAACGTAATAATATATATATATATATATATATATATATATATATATATATATATATATATATATATATATATATATATATATATATATATATATAAAAGAGATATGTTGATTATTTAATATCTCGAATGGGTGAATATACTTTATTGATAGTTTAAATAGTTATATAAAATACAACCCCATGAACATTTAATTATTGGTGAAGAGGTTTGGATTTAATCATTTGTTTCCTCACTTGGAACTCGTTATTATGTGTCTCGTTGCTCGTTGGTTGGAGAGGCTTCAATTATTGGGGGTGATTATTTAAATCAAGATAGTGAGGTTACGATCGGGTAGTAAACACGTTGCATCTGACCGACCGATCATCATGCTGAAGAAGGAATGAGACATTTAATCAAACATAGGCATTTGAGAAGCACAAAGAGTTTTGCTCGACCATTCAACTTTTGCCTACCTACCCTTGGAACTCGTTCCCTATAGTGTATTGTTGCATATAGAGTAAACAATAAAATATAAACCTAATTTCACTTATATGTTAAAGAATTTGATTTATAATATTACCTGTCAAACCTCGAAAAAACCCCACCCAAACCCCACCTGTCTGATCTCATTAAAAACGCACCCAAAACTCCTCTGAGCGGACGTCAGGTGTCAGGCAACGAAGATTCGAAAATCAAATAGTGGAAGGCAGGTGTCAGCGAGTGAGCGGACGTTCGTTTGAACGAGAGAAGCAAAACCTAATTTCTGAAATTCCCGTTTCACTCACTCTGCATGCACCCTTCTTCCTCAAAACTCTAAACTTTTCATCTTCTCCTTCTTCTCTCTAGAAAAGCTCTCCCTTCTCTCTACTATAACTCACTTTTCTCTTCTCCGATCATTATTCAGAGACTGTAGAAGCATTCCCGGCGTCGTAAGCTTCATTCTGAACCGAACAATTCCGAGTTCTGAAACTAGTAAGTTTCCTTCTCCTTAGCCGTTCGTTCTTTTGTTACATGCAAACCTAGTTCTGGTTGCATGCAGGGGTGTAGCCTAAGTTATTTTGATTTCGTGTTGTTGGTTTAGTTGGAAGAGTTAAGTGATCGTTGAGAGTAGAAAGATTATAGTCGGACGAACCAAAAACCTACGCTTAGGACGTTCAATTCGCGTATCCAGGTAAGGAAAGCTTATCTAATTTAATTGTATGTTGTTGTACGTTCGTTGATAATGAATGTTTGTTGATGAATGATTGAATGTATGTATCAAGTATGAATACTGATATGGTGGTTGATGTGGAATATGATTTCTTGGTATGATATGGATTGTATGAAGTAATCAAATTGATTATGATTAGAATTTTATAAAGTTATGAAAAATGATTTATTGAAGAATGAGTTAAATATCAATGAAATCTGAATATGAAATTTTTACTATGATAGAGTACGTTCGTTACTGAACGGTCATTGACCGTTCGGTTTTTCTGGTCAACATAGTTAAAATGGGATTCTTTCATTTGGATAGAATCCTAGTGTAGGACGAGCGCCCTCGAGTGATAATACTATGCTTGAGCGTTCGGCCAAGCATAGTTGTGCCTGAGTTTACTGTGATAACCTCAAAAATATATATTTATGTAATTGTATATTATTATTGTTCGTAAATACCACTTCAATAATATCTTAATATATCTATCAAACCTTTTATTAGAAGTTTATTGGTGCTCGGTCTTATACCAAGCGCTCGTACTCATTTCTTGTATAATCAATCTTGGTAAAATAGCGTTCGTCCAACTTCAGTGATATTTCCCTTTACCATGTTCGGTCATTTACTGGCATTGGATTTCTGTATGTGAACTATTCTAAATATAGTTCGTTAACATCTTGACGTGTCTTTCTTCATTGGATCCGGCCTAGAGCCTCCATACTTGATTTATTCCTTGAGTATTGGTTTGAACTCATGAGAGTCAGTTCATTTAACTGACTCACGTGGTAAATAACGTTCGTCGCATATTGTACTATTGTACTCGGTTTATTTCTTAAATCTAAAAGTAACTCTCTCGGTCTTATTCTGTTCTGGAACGAGAGATTTATCGGTCTCGTTCCTATCGTTCGTCCTTGTTCTGAAGAGGGTTGAACGTTCGGTATTTTATGTTCTTAGAACTGATGATGAAAATAACACTAAAGGGAAAGATTATAAAGGATGAAGAGTATTTGAGAGAAATTAAAAGTTGTGGATTTTGGACGAGCGTTCCAGGGAGGAACGACTCTTGAATGAATATTGAAATTTGTATAGTATGAATGTGGTAAAGCTTAGCTGGCGGTTCATCCTGATGTTCCGTGAGTACTCGTCCTCACGTAGAGGAGAGTAAGTCATGTGTGGGAACGGCAGGAGGTCCTAGTCCTTAGGGGTACTTTGGACGGAACGGACTAACCTCGGGTGGCAGCTGATGAGAGTATTCCAGTTACTACATCACCCGGGTGCACGAACGTCGTAGCTACACAGAATTCATACAGTCCGGACAGTCAGTCTAGTAGTAGGCCTTGCTTGAATCGTACGTTGAGATGTATTTGATGTGTGTGAATATGAGAAATGTATGTTATTGCTTGAATTAAATTACATAAGCTTACCTTGTGTTTTATTGTGTTGTCCCGTCCTTGTACGTCCGTCTTGTCATTGCAATGATCATCCGTGTGGATGTGAGCAGATGGAGACGCGCTGTTGGAGGATGCGCTGGAAGAAGAGCCTTTGATAGAAGTGGAAGTGAAGGCCGAGCCATAGGAGCGTTCAGCTAGTGTTTAGTACTTTAGTTGTGAGGTGATCGTTCGGTCACCTCCTTTCTTTTGATCTATGTGATCGTTCGGTATTTGTACTTTTGTAAACCGTTCGGTCATGTTTTTTTTTATTTGGAACAATTTAAGTTTGTAACTTGTGTAAGGCCGTTCGGCCCTAACCGTTAGTTGATTAGTGTAAGACTGAACTGATTTATTATTAAATGTAGTCAATTCTATTATATGGTTTTATCACTGTATTTGTGGGATGTTACATTACCTGAAAATAATACCTATTTAAATTTGTGCAAAAGGTTAGAAATATTGACGATAAAAAAGAAGTTTAAAATATTAAATGTAATAATATATATATATATATATATATATATATATATATATATATATATATATATATATATATAAATAGAATACGTTGATTATTTAATATTTTGAATGGTAAGGGTTAACAATTCAGGTAAAGTTGTGTCATTCAAAATCTAAATGTTATCCAGAAAGCAAGCTTTCATTTGTTCAAATTGTTTGGATGGTACCTATAAAAGGTATTGTGATGTCAAAATTAGTTCAATAGTGGACAAAGTTATTTCAACGTTTGAAAGTTAACCGTTGATACAATAGTAAATGCATGTAACCTAGTTCCTTACATCAAACCGTTATTTATAGGTTTGGTGGTGAACTTTTGATTAACTTTGGCCTATTTATGTTTACTCTTAAGTTGATCAACTTTAAGATTAATTCGCTGAGTCCAATTTATGGTTGATCGATCTATTTGGTGATCGTCAGTCTTGGTGACTTGCGCTCCGAGTTATGGGATGTTCATCTGGGCTAGGGAATGATTAGTCGACCTGTTTATCATTTCGGTTGGGATCACTGGTTTATGCCCCGAACAATACATGGTCGGTCGAGCTATCTGGTTGACCACCCGAACTATAGTTGACCGTCTAGTCTATGACTAACCAAACAATTATACAGTAAACAGGCCTACTGATGGACAAATTTATGAACACCAAAATATGATGTCACAAACTTGTTTTTCAATCGGCAAGTGTGACCGAATCGTTCAAGTAATAAACTTGGTAAGACCAAGTATCGTTCTTCCTAAAGGACTCACGGCCTAGTTTAGTTGTGTGGTTTATTGATTAGCTAAGACTTAAAGACAAAATATTTGGATTTTATATGCAGAAGACAAAAATTAAATATGTATGCATGAAGTTTTGATCAATGGCAAAAACAAAAGATAAACACTTTCAATGAATTATATGTATGAATATGTTGTTGGGGTTCAATTTCATCTTATCCACTCTCATATATTTTAGGAATTCAACATTCAAATCATCAATGTTAATGTCACTCTCTAAAGTACCTTTCAAGAAGGCTTCTCCCTAATCACGAGTTCATACAATTCCTAGCATTTCTAATGATCAGTTCATAAGTGCAGGAGCTTAACGACAACCAATATGATATTGGGAGAAATTCCCCGGATCTAGACTTCCCTGTACGCGCCCGTATCGACAAAACCAATAATCATGCATCGAATGAGTTAAACAATGCAAACATTAAGCAAAGAGGAAAAACCCTAACTAATGATGAAAGAAAGCATAAGTCTTAATTAAAAGATGTAAAAACAGATTCCATATATGAGAGCTTCAAAAGATTACATTGATTCCCCAACAAACATACAGAGTTTAGTTCACCATATTCATGGTGAACCTAGATGGATTACAATGAAAGAATGAAAGATAAAACCCTAAAAAGGTGAAGAGGAAGCCTCAGCATCCAAGATCCTCCTTCAAAGGGGTGGAAGAGAGAGTGTTTGCTTCGTTCCAGCCAAAGATACAAACCCTAGGACGTGCAAGTCCTTAAATAGGGCATAAAAATAACATAAAACAAGTCCAAGCCCATAAAAACAAAAGAAAACCGGTCCAAGCCCACTTAGAATGGCGCTCAGCGGTATTTTACCGCTGATCGGTACTAGCGCATGATCCATTTTGGCCCCCAGCTGCTGTTTTTCCCCTCAGCGGTGATTTCGGCACCCGAAAAGTGCCGCTCAGCGGTATTTTTCCGCTCAGCGCCACTCGGTCAGACTTTTTCTGCGTTCTGGTTGGTTTTTCAGCATTCTCGTTGACTGGTTGACTTTTCTGGTTGACTGATTGACTTTTCTGCTTGACTGGTTGACTTTTCTGGTTTCTGGTTGGCTTTTCAGCACTCCAATCATTCGGTATTTCAATTCTTCTTTCAAATCATTCAATTAGCCTACAAAATCAAGGGAATCTTGCACAAAACCATTAAATTCACTTTCAACTCTCTTATTCTCAAAACTAAAGCAAAAATATGAGTTCAAGCTAGTTTCTAAGTCTTAAAGGTTGCTTTTGGTATCAAATTTAAGCATAAAAATAACGGTTTTTCAACCGTTATCACAACCCCAAACTTAAAACTTTGGTTGTCCTCAAGCAAACAAGATGTAACTCAATCTTCCATCAATCCATATAATGGTTCACCACATTCAAAAATCCTTCTTTCAGGACAAGTAAATACTCAATTTAGCTCATCATCAAGACTTCAATCAAGATGTGCACCTGCTTTTAGTGATCACTCAAACACATACTATCCAACAAATGCTATTTTCATTAATGATCAATTAACTAAGCAAAGATGTTTTTATGTGTTCATGGAATCTATCCTCACTAGATAAAGTGTTTCACTCAAACACATAAGTGTATAGGAGATATTCACTCATTCACTCTACTATTACAATGTCACATGAATCAACTTTGCCTTTCATTTAACCACAATCAAAAACACTTACTAGCAAGCATCATCACAAGGACTTTTCTATGGCTTATAACGTGGCTGGGCTAACAAGAAAATTGGTTTTTCTCTGGATCACAAAATCCTTGAGTTAAGAGAATCATAACAACACAATCATCTTATTCATTCCCAACTTTCTTTTGCCTTTGCATTGAGCTTTGCTTCTTTTTCTTTTCTTTTCTTTTTCCTTGCATATTCTTACTTTTTAGCTCTTAGCTCAATGCTTTTCCTTTTTCATGTTTTCCCAACAACCCCAAACTTGAACATTTAACAATATCACACAAGATCTTCTACTTAACTCAAGGTAAAGATTTTCAATCAAGGGTTTCAGTGTATGTTCAAGGCTAAGGGTTCAAAAGGATAGAACACAAAGTGTTCTCTTTTAGTGGGCTAATTTTACGAATTTGGCCAATAAAAAGGTTTCCAACAAACGGCCTTGATCATATGATGCAAAACAAGCAATTGATTCAATCATAGAAAACCTGGGCAAAGTCATTCATGCTTTCAGAGTAATAGCATTTAATAATAACAACTCTGGAGCTCAAAACCTCACATATAAGCTCATTCACATTTGACATACACATCCTGCTTAATTTCACAATCACAATCATGATATCCTGCATTTGTTCACAAAGCTTGTGAATCACCTGTATAAGCATTTTAATGTGCACATCATCTCAACATCAATTAATCATAAGCATCATTCAGCATTACTTATCACACAACCACAGTTAATAGCAAACCATTATAACAAAATAGGTGTTCAATAGAGTACATCAAACCCTAATCTAAAAACATAAAATACTTACAAAATACTGGGTTGCCTCCCAATAAGCGCTTGTTTAACGTCACGAGCCTGACCCAAACTTTCAAGGATCAACCAACAACATCATTGTGGAAAATTGTTGCACCTCTCCCCCTAGATAGGGTTTGAGACATTGACCATTCACCACCCAACTTCTCTGTGGATCATCAGCAGCTGGATTAAATATTTCAATTGCTCCATGCGGATGCACTTCTTTTATCACAAATGGTCCTGACCATTTTGACTTTAGCTTCCCAGGAAATATCTTCAATCTTGAATTAAACAATAATACCTGTTGTCCTGGATTGAAAACTCTATTCACCAACTTCCTGTCATGATAAAATTTAATCTTGTCTTTGTACGCCTTTGATGAATCATATGCATGTAATCGCATTTCTTCAAGTTCCAAAATCTGCCTTCTGCGTGTGCATTGAGTTTCATAAGGATCAAAATTCAAAAATTTTAAAGCCCATAATGCTTTATGCTCCAATTCTACTGGCAAATGGCATGCTTTCCCATAGACTAATTGAAACGGTGACAATCCCATAGACGTCTTCATTGTTGTCCTATAAGCCCACAGAGCATCATCCAATTTGAGAGACCAATCCTTTCTTGATGAAGTCACTGTTTTTTCCAAGATCCTTTTTATTTCCCTGTTAGACACCTCAGCTTGTCCATTGGTTTGTGGATGATAAGGTGCAGCTACCTTATGTTTTACTCCATAGTGTTTGAGTACTTTCTCTAGCTGATAATTGCAAAAATGAGATCCTCCATCACTGATCAACACTCTTGGAGTGCCAAAGCGTGAGAATATCTGCCTCTTCAGGAGTTTAATGACCGTGCTAGCATCATTTTTAGGACAAGATAATGCTTCCACCCATTTACTCACATAATCCACTGCTACCAGAATATATTCATTGTTGAAAGATGGAGGGAAAGGTCCAACAAAATCAATACCCCAACAATCAAAAATCTCAACCTCTAAAATACCCTGTAAAGGCATCTCATGACGTTTAGTGATTGTCCCTGCTCTTTGACATTTATCACAATTTCTAGCATGATTATGGGCATCTTTAAATAAAGTTGGCCAATAAAACCCAGATTGAAGGACTTTTGCTGTTGTTCTTTCTCCATTAAAATGTCCTCCATAAGGTGAATCATGACAATGCCAGAGAATTCCTTCTGCTTCTTCATTTGTAACACATCTCCTTAGAAGATTATCTGCTCCAATTTTGAACAAATAAGGATCATCCCAAACAAACTGCTTGGCATCATGCAGAAATTTCTTTCTTTGTTGCCAAGTTAAGTCTTCCGGCATGACTCTTGCAGCTTTGAAATTCGCCATATCAGCAAACCAGGGCCTCTGCTGAATATACATGAGTGATTCATCTGAAAAAGATTCCCAGATTTCAGACTCCTTGCTAGTGACCTCATTATTGACTAACCGTGACAAATGATCAGCAATTAAGTTCTCACTTCCTTTCTTGTCACGGATTTCTACATCAAATTCTTGCAATAGTAGTACCCATCTAATCAAACGTGGCTTAGAATCTGGTTTTGTCAACAAATATTTGATAGCTGCATGATCTGTATAGACAATCACCTTAGACCCAATAAGATAAGGTCTAAATTTCTCTAGAGCATACACAATGGCAAGAAATTCTTTCTCTGTGGTAGCATAATTCAATTGAGCATTGTTCAGAACCTTGCTAGCATAATAAATTGGATGAAACTTTTGTTCTTTCCGCTGGCCAAGGACAACTCCTATTGCATAATCACTTGCATCACACATTAATTCAAAATTTTGATTCCAATCTCGCGCTACAATTACTGGAGTTGACACTAGCTTCTTCTTCAATATGTCGAAAGCTTTCAGACAGTCTTCATTCATCACAAAAGGAACATCCTTCATCAAAAGATTACTCAATGGTTTAGCAATTTTTGAGAAATCTTTGATGAATCTTCTATAAAACCCAGCATGACCAAGAAAACTTCTAATTCCCTTTACATTTGTTGGTGGAGGTAGTTTCTCAATGACTTCTACTTTAGCTTTGTCTACCTCAATTCCTTTAGCAAAGATTTTATGCCCCAATACAATTCCTTCAGTTACCATGAAATGACATTTCTCCCAATTAAGAACAAGATTTGTCTGTACACATCTTTTGAGGACAGTGTTCAAATTAGCCAAACATCTTTGGAAAGAATTTCCAAAAAACTGAGAAATCATCCATGAATACCTCAATGCATTTTTCTAAGAGATCTGCAAAAATTGCCTGCATACACCTCTGAAACGTATCTGGAGCATTACATAATCCAAAAGGCATCTTTCTATATGCAAAGATACCAAAAGGACAAGTAAAAGCCGTCTTCTCCTGGTCTTTTGGATCTACCACAATTTGATTGTATCCAGAATATCCATCTAGAAAACAATAGAAAGCCTGCCCTGATAACCTTTCTAACATCTGATCCATGAAAGGAAGAGGAAAATGATCTTTCCTAGTAGCTTTATTCAGCTTCCTGTAATCAATGCACATACGCCAACCAGTGACTGTCCGAGTAGGAATAAGTTCATTCTTATCATTATAAATTACTGTCATCCCACCTTTCTTTGGAACCACCTGTACTGGACTCACCCATTCACTGTCAGAGATTGGATAGATGATACCAGCTTCTAACAGTTTCAACACTTCTTTTCTGACCACCTCCTTCATAACAGGATTTAATCTTCTCTGTGGTTGAGCATTTGGTTTATAATCTTCTTCCATAAAAATTTTGTGCATGCAGTAAGTTGGGCTAATACCTTTAAGATCTGATATTGACCACCCAATTGCTTCTTTGTTGGCTTTCAGAATTTCTATCAATTGCTCTTCTTCTTGTAGAGATAAAGAGTTATTGATGATGACTGGCTTTGTTCCATCTTCTTCTAGAAAAACATATTTCAGATGTGACGGTAATCTTTTTAATTCTGGTGTCTGTGCTTTGACTGCTTCTTCCTTATCAATTATTTCGAGTATTGGATCTTCCTCTGGACTCTTTTTCAATGTTTCCAAGTCCATCAGACATTCATCAATCAATTTCTCTTCTTCTTCATCTAAATCTTCACATGCATCAATGAGAGTTTTTTCCAATGGAGAAATATTTCGCACCATCCTTTCTTGCACCATACAAACTTCATCAAGTTCATCAAATTGAAAACATGCTTTGTCATCATTTGGATATGTCATGGCCTTGGATACGTCAAAAGTGACTTCTTCATCATCAACTCTCAATTTAAGCTTACCATTCTCTACATCAATCAAAACTCTAGCAGTCTTCATAAAAGGTCTCCCAAGAATAAGAGGAACATCACTATTTCCTTCCATCTCCATCACAATAAAATCCACTAGGAATACAAATTTGTCAACCTTCACTAGAACATCTTCAACCACTCCATATGGATATTTAAGAGACCTGTCCGCCAATTGAAGAGCCATTCTGGTTGGTTTAATTTCCAACCCCTGAATTGTTTTGCACATGGATAGCGGCATTAGATTAATGCTAGCTCCCAAATCAATCAATGCTCTTCCTACTTTCATATCTCCTATGGTGCATGGAATAGTGAAGCTTCCTGGATCTTTAAGTTTAGGAGGTAGTTTCTGTATGATTGCACTGCAGTTACCCTGTATATTGATAGTTTCCTTCTCAATGTACTTGTGTTTCTTTGTGAGGAGTTCCTTCAAAAACTTTGCATATGCTGGCATCTGTTGCAATGCTTCAGAGAATGGTATAGTGATCTCCAACTTCTTAAACAGTTCCATGAATCTTTCCAACTGCTTTTCTTTCTCCTTCCTTGAATAACTCTTTGGATAAGGAAGTGGCTTTTCATACTCTTTTTCTTTCTGTTTCTCCTCTCTCTCTTCTCTCTCTCTTTTTTCTCTCCTCTCCTCTTCTTCTTTTTTCTTTTTCTCTCTCTCAACTCTTTCTTTCCACTCACATGTTTCTTTTTCACTCTCACTCTCATTTTCTTTCTCCTCTCTTTCTTTTTGTCTCTCCTCTAACACTCTACCACTTCTGGTCACAACAGTTTTACACTCCTTTCTGAGATTATCATGTTTCATCTCGTCAACTATTCTCTCAACATAAACCTCCATATTTTTAAATGCAGCATCCATATTATGACAATAAGAAGCATTCGTCTTCAAGAATCTTTGAAAAGTCTCTTCAAGCTTTGTTGTTTTCTCAACTGGAGTAAATTGCATCTGCCACTTTTGTTGTTGCACTTGAACCATTGAGACCTGTTGTATTTCCTGTGGTATTTGAGAAAGTTTCATAGTTACCTCTTCAAGCTGTTGAGAGATAATTCTATTTTGAATAAGCAAAGCCTCATTTGATTGTAACAACTCCTTCTGACTAAGATCTCCTTTTTCAATGTTGAGTTCGTTGTCACTAGTAGCCATATTTTCAATAATTTCAGTTGCTTTCTCTGGAGTTTTCCATTTAATGTTTCCTCCTGCTGAGGCATGAAGCATCATCTTAGTTTGTGAACCAAGACCTCCAAGGAAAGTTAGGACTACTTCTTCTTCTTTGAAACCATGCATAGGAGTTTTTCGTAACAGGCTTTTGTATCTATCCCATGCATGCCCCAGTGATTCTTCCATGCCCTGCTTAAATGAAGATATCTCTTGCTTGCCTTTTGTCACCTTTGATTGTGGAAAGTACTTGTTCAAAAACTTTGTTACCACTGCTTCCCACTCTGTGAAACTTCCTTCTGGGAAAGAATTCAACCAAAGCTTAGCATTGCCTCCCAATGAGAAAGGAAACAAACTAAGTTTGATCGCTTCATTTGGCACCCCATTAATTTTGACTGTGTTGCAAATTTCATTGAATGTAGTAAGGTGCTCATATGGGCTTTCATGAGATAACCCATTAAATTGGTTACTTTTCACCAGTTGGATCAGTGCTGGTTTGACCTCCATGTTAGCTGCATTGACTCTTGGTCTAGCTATGCTGTTAAAGTGCTGAGGTCCAGCTATATTGGTGTAATCAGCAAGAGTTCTTCTAACATTGTTATTCTCCATATTTTCTGTGCTATTGTCAGAACCTTGTGGTGATGGTTGTAACAGAGTTTCCGGAGGAGGGAAAAGTTCTCTAGATGTTCGGATTCTTCTCCTCCGTCTACTGTCTTCTAATCCTTCAAGCAAAGGTTCTGTTGTTTTCTTGCTCCTAGTTCGAATTGCCTCCTGCATACACAAGAACACAAAACCCTAGAATATTTGGTTAGCACAAAAAGATATTGGAGAAGATAAAAACAGAAAACAGAAAATAAAATAAAATAAAATAAAAACCGAAAAAAAAATAAAAACAGAAAATAAAAACAGAAAAATAAAAACAGAAATTCAAAATTAAAGTCAAAGATAATCAATAATCACACAAATTAACCAGTTAAACCAGAGTCCCCGACAACGGCGCCAAAAACTTGATGGACAAATTTATGAACACCAAAATATGATGTCACAAACTTGTTTTTCAATCGGCAAGTGTGACCGAATCGTTCAAGTAATAAACTTGGTAAGACCAAGTATCGTTCTTCCCAAAGGACTCACGGCCTAGTTTAGTTGTGTGGTTTATTGATTAGCTAAGACTTAAAGACAAAATATTTGGATTTTATATGCAGAAGACGAAAATTAAATATGTATGCATGAAGTTTTGATCAATGGCAAAAACAAAAGATAAACACTTTCAATGAATTATATGTATGAATATGTTGTTGGGGTTCAATTTCATCTTATCCACTCTCATATATTTTAGGAATTCAACATTCAAATCATCAATGTTAATGCCACTCTCTAAAGTACCTTTCAAGAAGGCTTCTCCCTAATCACGAGTTCATACAATTCCTAGCATAACTAATGATCAGTTCATAAGTGCAGGAGCTTAACAACAACCAATATGATATTGGGAGAAATTCCCCAGATCTAGACTTCCCCGTACGCGCCCGTATCGACAAAACCAATAATCATGCATCGAATGAGTTAAACAATGCAAGCATTAAGCAAAGAGGAAAAACCCTAACTAATGATGAAAGAAAGCATAAGTCTTAATTAAAAGATGTAAAAACAGATTCCATATATGAGAGCTTCAAAAGATTACATTGATTCCCCAACAAACATACAGAGTTTAGTTCACCATATTCATGGTGAACCTAGATGAATTACAATGAAAGAATGAAAGATAAAACCCTAAAAAGGTGAAGAGGAAGCCTCAGCATCCAAGATCCTCCTTCAAAGGGGTGGAAGAGAGAGTGTTTGCTTCGTTCCAGCCAAAGATACAAACCCTAGGACGTGCAAGTCCTTAAATAGGGCATAAAAATAACATAAAAAAAGTCCAAGCCCATAAAAACAAAATAAAACCGGTCCAAGCCCACTTAGAATGGCGCTCAGCGGTATGTTACCGCTGAGTGGTACTAGCGCATGATCCATTTTGGCCCCCAGCTGCTGTTTTGCCCCTCAGCGGTGATTTCGGCACCCGAAAAGTGCCGCTCAGCGGTATTTTTCCGCTCAGCGCCACTCGGTCAGACTTTTTCTGCGTTCTGGTTGGTTTTTCAGCATTCTGGTTGACTGGTTGACTTTTCTAGTTGACTGGTTGACTTTTCTGGTTGACTGGTTGACTTTTCTGCACTCCAATCATTCGGTATTTCAATTCTTCTTTCAAATCATTCAATTAGCCTACAAAATCAAGGGAATCTTGCACAAAACCATTAAATTCACTTTCAACTCTCTTATTCTCAAAACTAAAGCAAAAATATGAGTTCAAGCTAGTTTCTAAGTCTTAAAGGTTGCTTTTGGTATCAAATTTAAGCATAAAAATAACGGTTTTTCAACCGTTATCACCTACAAGCTTAAGTCTTAAATTATTGATGAAGGGTTTGGATTTAATCATTTGTTTCCCTAGTTGGAATTTATTCTTACATGCCTTGTTGCCTACTGGTTAAAGTAAGTTCAATCATTAGGGGTGATTATTTAAATCAAGGTCGTGGGGTCTTGACTGGTTGATGGACGTGTTGCATCTGACTGACCGATCATCATCCTAAAGAAGGAATGAGACATTTAATCAAGCATGGGCATTTGAGAAGTGATGAGTCGTTATTTCTTGAATTATATTTAGTTTCTTGCACTTAAATAAACCAGGGAATTGTGTTTAATTGCTTGTTATTTCCCCGTTTTTCCGAATTCTGCTTAATTTGGTCGGAAATTTGTAATTGTGCTAATTTGGATTTTCTGAGCTGATTAAGTGCATTTTTTGAAGTGCAGGAAAATTTCGGAAATACATTTTGGGACATCAGGAAGATTGCCAAATAAATTCAAGAATCTCCAGACAAACATTTTTGAATTAATTAAATTGTAATTCAGTAGTTTAGAATTTTTGAATCAACTCTTATATTTTGGGTCAATTTTTGGTAAATTAGATTAGACCCAAAATTAGAAATTAATGACTTGGCACCTAGGGTTTTATTTTTGTGGACCCTACCCTAAAAAAGGGGACACACGGTCTTAGAAGTTTGGGGGCCAGCCGCCACTTGTTTTTTTTACTGTACACACTCTCGGCTTGTGTTCCAAAGGGACTAACTCTCGGTTTGATTTTTGGGTCCGAGCTCTTGCTTTTGGACGTTTTTCATGAGGAATGAAGAGCTTTTGTTTCATTGCCATTTTCATCTTGGTTTGGTGACCTTTTGATGAGCTTTTGATTGAAGTTTGGGTTCGGCCGCTGCTGCCACGTTCACCCTCATTTTCATTCTTTTTACTTTGTACGCTGATTCATTTGGAAAGAGAAATGGGCGTGGATTGATAGAAAGAAAGGAATTAGGTGTCACGGCTACTGGAAGGAGAGTGCTAGCCGTTCTTTCGTTTTCATAGAATGAGAAGTGGATTTTGGATGAAATTGAGAAACACATTTTTTTTCTTTTCTTTTAGTATGTTAAGGTAATTTCATTCAGCAGTGGTGTGCATATGAAGAAGCTGAGGTGGAGCAAGGAAGAGAAGCACAAAAGTGGTGTGCGCGTGGACGTGTGAAGGGAGCCGGTGATTCACGTGGAGCTGGAAGTGAGGTAGCAGCAGCACGTTGAGAGGAGAATGCACGCGGACGGCTGGAATGGTGTGCTCGTTCCGTGAACGAGCGTCCTTTCTATTCCTTTTGAGAGGAGTGTGTGTCTCGGCACTGGAAGAGAAGTGGAAGGCTGAATCATTTTGTTGAAGTTGATGCACGGTTGGAATGAAGAGGTGATGGGAGTAGGTGCTGAGTGGAGTGCGGTGATTGAAAAAGGAAGTGGTATGTGTCTCGGTCTTGGAGAATGAAGCACGGTGTTACGTGTTGGAAGCAAAGATACTGCTGGAACGTGTTGGAGAATTGGGGTGCCACGGCTTGAAGGAAGATGGAGCAAAGGGCATTTGGATTTAGCTTAGTAAGTAGCATTGTCACATCTTGGGAGAGAGGAGAGGGGTGTGCACGGCCTTGAAGAAATTCTCCACGCTGGCAGCTGTTATTTTTTTTAGAACGCAGATTTCATTTTGTTTTCTTTCTTTAGAAGCATTCGGTGACTTGTGAGGGGCTGGGAGTTGTTCCAGCAACACGCTGGATGTGTCACGTCCTGTGATAGAATTTAATTTTAGGGAACCACTTTCATTTTGTTATGTTGAGCAGCTGACACGTCCTCGCTGGAGAAGTTTAATTCATTGCTTGGGAAAGCACCGTCTTGGTTGCTGGAAGAAAAAGAATGTCTCCATTTAATTCTTATTCCATTTGAGCATGCACATGTGACACCTTGAAGGAGGCACGGATTCCATTGTAGAAGAAATTCCACTTTACCTTTGGCTTGAAAAGAGTATATGGGTCACGTGAAATGGTAGAAAAATTTATTTTCTTTTAATTTCTTTTGCCTAAGAATGGTTTGCATTATAGGTTGAATTGATTTTCTTCTTTTGGGTGGTGAATTGTGTTTGGATATTTATTTATTGCAATGTTCAGTTTAATGTTTTCATGCACTGGAATACCGTCAATCATGTTTAGTTGTGTTTAATTTCCATTTTAATTTAATTTTACCGCAACCACAAAAACACTTTCAAAACCCCCCACTACGTGTTAATCTGAGACTGAACCCAATTTGGTCCTTGAGAGACGACCTAGGAGTCACTTCCTAGTAACTATACTGCATTCTTTTATGCACAACTTTTGTGGGAGGTGCGACCCTCTCATCAAAATGGCGCCGCTGCCGGGGACCAACGGTTCAGTTTTAGGTCTTTTATGTTGATAATGTGTTGTTTGTGTGTTGTGTTTTGTCTTGTATGTTTGATTGTGTGTGATTTGTTTGTTTAGGTTGTTTTGTGTGTTCAAAATTTTTGTGATATCGTTTCATGATTTTAGGGTGTTGTGACTTAGTGCATGACTAGGGGAAATCCTGGGCCTATACCACCCTTTGATCCTGAGATTGATAGAACTTTTCATAGGTTAGCTAGGCATTCTAGAAATTTATCTTTAGAGTCTGTTTTTGAGTCTGTTCCATTGGATACTGTGCATCCCACTGCTGAGTACTTTGTGCATACTGCATCTACTGCATCTGTTGCATCTGCACGTGATTCTGATTCTGATTCTGTTGTTTTTCACACTGAGAACAATATGGCACAACCTCCACCTCGTGGGAGGACTTTTAGGGAGATGGCTGCACCTGATTTCGATATCGAAAGCTTGTGCATCCAATATCCTGATGAGGGCGTTCCATTTGTTCTCAAGACTGGACTGATCCATTTGTTGCCCAAGTTTCGTGGTCTTGCAGGTGAGAGTCCTCATAAGCATTTGAAGGAATTCCACATTGTCTGTTCTAGTATGAAACCACATGATGTTCCTGAAGAGCACATCTTCTTGAAGGCATTCCCTCATTCATTGGAAAATGTTGCTAAGGATTGGTTGTATGGTTTGGCGCCTAGATCCGTCACTAGCTGGGATGATCTGAAGAGGCTGTTCTTAGATAAATTTTTTCCAGCAGCCCGGACCACAGCTATCAGAAAAGACATAACTGGGATTAGGCAGCTTGGTGGAGAGAACTTATATGAGTATTGGGAGAGATTCAAGACACTTTGTGCTAGTTGTCCCCACCATCAGATACCTGAGCATCTCCTTGTCCAGTATTTCTATGAGGGTTTGAACAACATGGACCGTGGTATGATTGATGCTGCCAGTGGTGGAGCTCTTGGAGACACCACACCTGTTGAGGCCAAGCAATTGATTGAGAAGATGGCCTCCAACTCCCAGCAGTTTAGCACCAGGAATGATGCCATTGTGGTGAGGGGCGTACATGATGTTGTTGCCCAGTCTTTATCAGCTGTTGAAAGCAAGTTGGAAGGAAAGATTGACTCTCTTACGAAGATGGTGACACAGTTGACTACCAACCAGAGATCTGCAGCTCCATCTACATCTGTTGCACGACTATGTGCTATTTGTCCTTCCAGTGACCACTATACAGATGCTTGTCCTTCTTTGCAGCACTCTGCTGCCTCTGATGCGCCTCAGGCTTATGCTACGAACATCTACAACAACAGGCAGCAACAACAGCAAAATCATGACTTATCCAGCAACAGGTACAACCAAGGGTGGAGGAATCACCCCAATCTGAGATGGAACAATGCGCCACAGCATCAACAGCAGGCACCACCTTTCCAGAATGCTAGAGCACCTAACAGATATGTGCCTCCACCAATGCAACAACACCAGAGGCAACAACAACAGCAGCAACAAGAGGCACCTACCCAACCAGTTGCCCAACCTTCCACTTCGTCTGAACCTTCATTGGAAGAGTTAGTGAGACAGATGAATATGCAAAACCTGCAGTTTCAGCAGGAGACTAAAGCTTCCATGCAGAGTCTCACTAACCAGATGGGTCAGATGACTACTCAGATAAACCAGGCGCAGTCTCAGAATTCGGATAAGTTACCATCCCAGACTGTGCAGAACCCAAGGAATGTGAGTGCCATAACCCTTAGATCAGGGAAGCAGATTTTTGTGCCTTCAGAGCCCGCTTCTACACCTACACCCATGCCTTCTACTTGTCCTAGAAAGAACGACCATGACGGTCCGAGCAAGGCATTTGAGGTGGGTGAATCTTCTTCTCCAGCCGGTGGTTCTTCTTCAAGTGGATCTCCTCCCTCTTCCACCACCACCGCTGCCGCACCTTCTCCATTGGTTGACCGACCTATCCCTCTACCATTCCCTTCACGGGCACTTCCTAGCAAAAAGATGGAAGATGTGGATAAGGAAATTCTAGAGACCTTCAGGAAGGTAGAGGTGAACATACCTCTACTTGATGCCATCAAGCAGATACCGAAGTATGCCAAATTCTTGAAGGAGCTGTGCACACACAAGAGGAGGATGAAGGGAAATGAGAGGATTAGCATGGGAAGGAATGTATCTGCGCTTATTGGTAAGTCGGTCCCGCACATCCCTGAAAAGTGCAAGGACCCAGGTATATTTTGCATTCCTTGTGTGATTGGAAACAATAAATTTGAAAATGCCATGCTTGATTTGGGTGCTTCTGTTAATGTCATGCCTTTGTCTATATATGCATCTTTGTCTCTTGGTCCTTTGCAAACCACGGGTGTGGTCATTCAGTTGGCCAATAGGAGTGTTACCCACCCAGCAGGTTTCATAGAGGATGTCTTGGTTAGGGTTGGTGAATTGATTTTTCCTGCTGACTTTTATGTTTTGGAAATGGAGGAGGGATTCTCTCATGGATCCGCTCCCATTATCTTAGGCAGGCCATTCTTGAAAACTGCCCGAACTAAGATTGATGTGTATGCTGGAACTTTGTCTATGGAATTTGCTGATATTGTTGTTCATTTTAATATCCTTGATGCAATGAAATTTCCAGCTGAGGACCATTCTCTGTTTAGGATCGATACATTGGATGACATTATTGATAAATATGTTGTTGATGATTTTGATTCTTTGCATAAGAAAGAGCATTCTTTTCTATCTTCTCTACATACATGCATTGAATCTGAAATTGAGAATGATGTTGATTTTGAAGAGAATTTTGATATCCATGATGTTGATGATGTTTTTGATATGGATGATGTTGATAATGTAATTGTCATGGATATGGATTTGGAGCTTGATGAGATAGGTGTTCCGCCTTTACCTGTGAATTCTTTGGAGTCAGAATGCACTAACCACTTTGTAGGAAGTACAAATGAATCTGACTTGCAGGCACCTACTCTTGAGTTGAAACAGCTCCCAGATAACCTCAAGTACGTGTACTTGGAGGATGATGAGAAGAAACCGGTGATCATTTCCACCTCCCTTGATTCTGTTCAAGAGGAGAAGTTGCTTGGTGTGCTGAGGAAGCACAAGAAGGCCATTGGTTGGAGTTTGGCTGACATACCTGGCATTAGCCCATCCACATGCATGCATAGAATTCTTTTGGAAGATGGGGCAAGGCCAGTGAGACAGCCACAAAGAAGGCAAAACCCCGTGATCATGGACGTCATCAAGAAGGAGGTGACCAAGCTTTTGCAAGCTGGGATCATCTACCCTATTTCAGACAGTCAGTGGGTTAGCCCCATCCATGTTGTGCCCAAGAAAACTGGCCTCACTGTGGTGAAGAATGAGAGGGATGAGCTTATCCCAGCTAGAGTGCAGAACAGTTGGAGAGTCTGCATTGACTATAGGAGGCTCAACCAAGCAACCAGGAAAGATCATTTCCCCCTGCCATTCATTGATCAGATGCTGGAGCGCCTGGCAGGTAAATCTCATTATTGTTTTCTTGATGGTTTTTCTGGTTACTTTCAAATAAATATTGCGCCTGAGGATCAAGAAAAAACCACATTCACCTGCCCCTTTGGCACTTTTGCCTATAGGAGGATGCCCTTTGGTCTATGCAACGCCCCTGGTACCTTCCAGCGGTGCATGCTTAGCATTTTTAGCGACTTTCTTGAGAATTGCATAGAGGTGTTTATGGATGATTTTACTGTGTATGGATCCTCCTTTGATGCATGTTTAGACAGTCTGGAAAAAGTTTTGAAAAGATGCATAGAAACAAACCTTGTTCTCAATTTTGAGAAATGTCACTTCATGGTTGGACAAGGTTTGGTTCTAGGGCATATCATTTCTGAAAAGGGAATAGAGGTAGACCCTGCTAAGATATCTGTGATTTCGCAGTTGCCTTACCCCTCTTGCGTGCGAGAGGTGCGATCTTTTCTTGGACATGCAGGTTTCTACAGGCGCTTCATCAAAGATTTCAGCAAGAAGGCGCTTCCCTTGTCCAGACTGCTGCAGAAAGATATTGACTTTTCTTTTGATGACAGATGCAAGCAGGCGTTTGATTGCCTGAAGGAAGCTTTGACCACCGCCCCTATCATTCAGGCACCAGATTGGACAGCCCCATTTGAGCTCATGTGCGATGCGTCTAATTATGCATTAGGGGCTGTCTTGACACAGAAAATTGACAAGCTGCCGAGAGTGATCTACTATGCTTCACGCACTTTGGATGTTGCCCAAGCAAATTATACCACCACTGAAAAAGAGTTGTTGGCAATTGTTTTTGCCCTTGATAAGTTTAGGTCATATTTGCTTGGATCACCTGTTATTGTGTATACTGACCATGCAGCTCTAAAGTTTCTGTTGAAAAAGGCGGAGTCAAAGCCTAGATTGATCAGGTGGATGCTACTGCTCCAAGAGTTTGACTTGCAAATTGAAGACCGGAGTGGAGCACGAAATTTGGTTGCAGACCACCTAAGCCGGATTGAAAAAGCTGATGATGAAGCTGATGTGTTGCCCATACAGGATACCTTTCCTGACGAGAGTTTGTTGATGATTTCTTACTCTCACCCCACTCCTTGGTTTGCACACATTGTAAATTATTTGGTTGCTTCTGTTTTTCCTCCTTTAGCATCACGTGCTCAGATTGCTAAAATTAAGAGTGATGCTAAGTATTATGTTTGGGATGACCCATATCTGTGGAAGTTGTGCAGTGACCAGGTTACTAGGAGATGCATTCCGGACCATGAGATTGACTCGGTCCTGCAGTTTTGTCATGCCTCCTCACCTGATGGTCATCTGGGGATACAGAGAACAGCTCGCAGGGTGCTGGACTGTGGTTTTTATTGGCCTTCCATCTTCAAAGATGCGGAGAAGATCTGCAGCACTTGTGAGCCTTGTCAGAGAGCAGGAGGATCAATTTCACAGAGACAAGAGATGCCTCAACAACCTATGTTGTTCTGTGAGGTGTTTGATGTATGGGGTATAGATTTCATGGGTCCTTTTCCTGTTTCTTTTGGTTTCTGTTATATTCTCCTTGCTGTGGATTATGTTTCAAAATGGGTGGAAGCTAGAGCCACCAGGACTAATGATGCTCGGGTTATTGTAGATTTTGTTAGATCTCACCTCTTTTGCAGGTTTGGAGTGCCTAGAGCAATTGTTAGTGATCAAGGAACCCATTTTTGCAACAGATCCATGCAAGCCTTGCTCAAGAAATATGGGGTGACGCACAGAGTTTCTACACCTTACCACCCCCAAACAAATGGGCAGGCTGAGATCTCCAACAGGGAGATTAAGAGGATTTTGGAGAAGATTGTCCAGCCCAACAGGAAAGATTGGAGCAATAGGTTGGACGATGCTCTTTGGGCTCACAGGACAGCTTACAAAGCACCGATAGGGATGTCTCCCTACCGGGTTGTCTTCGGAAAAGCATGTCACCTACCGGTCGAGATTGAGCATCGGGCATATTGGGCTGTGAAGATTTACAACTTCTCCATGGACCAAGCTGGAGAGGAAAGAAAGTTGCAACTGAATGAATTGGATGAGATCCGATTGGAGGCATATGAGAACTCGAAGTTCTACAAGGAAAGGACAAAGAAGTTCCATGATAGTTCTATTGTTAGAAAGGACTTCGAGGTGGGCCAACAGGTTTTGTTGTATAACTCTAGACTCGGCCTCATGGGTGGTAAGTTGAGATCAAAATGGACTGGACCTTTTGTTGTGACTAATGTTTATCCTTATGGTGCAGTAGAGATCCAAGGTCCATCCACAGTTAAAAGCTTCAAGGTGAACGGGCATAGACTGAAGCCTTTCCTCAGCAACCCTTCTTTAGTGGATGTAGTGGTGGAGGAGACGTCTTTGGTCCACCCCACCTATCCTCCCATCTGACTCAGGGAGTTTCTTTTCTCCTTCCCTCCTCACTTTTATTGCACTTTGTCGATATCTGATGATTGTTCTGATTGTTTGATCTACTGATTGTGACACACTGAGGACATCGTGTCGTTTAAGTGTGGTCTATTAGGGGAGGTTGTTTTTTTTGTTCATGTTTCGGTTTTTATGTAGTTTGTTGTGTCTTGTGTACAGTTTTGCATGCTTTTCGTAAATTCTGGATTGTGGTTAGGTTGTCAGTTTTCCTTCACTCCATTGATACTCTGAGATGTGGATTCCTTGCTTTTCTTTGCTTGGAAGATGATCATGATGTTTGAGAGTTGAATTGATTGTGACACAAATGCCCTGTGTGAGAATTTGAGCCACTGTATGTTCTTTCTTGTGTGAGATATGTCTCTTGATTGCTTGCACATATGCCTTGGCTTGACTCTTGTTGATAATTCTTGAGTGATATGCATGTTTGGAAGTGATAAAGGCAATTTTGTTCTTGAGCCTCTCTATCCAAATACGCTTACCTTGTTTTAATTCTTTGATAACCCATTTTGAGCCTATACTTTCCACCATTTCTTTGTTTTGAATGCTCATACACTAGCCCTAAGAGAAAAACCATGATTACCTTAACCTTAGGGAATTTTGGAGCTTTGGAAGTGTTTTGGGAACAAGTGTGGTCTCTTGGGGGTTTCTGATGAGTTGGCTAGTTGGTTCCTCTTCTTGTTTTGTTTTGGTAAATATATGTGTATCTTGTCTTTTACAGTTTTGTTTTGAAAGAGAGAAAAGAAAAGAGACAGGATGAAGAAAAAAAAAAGAAGAGCAGAAAAATAGAAAAAAAAAATAGTGAATAATTGTGAATAATGGAGTCAAGAAGAGGATGGAAGTAGAGGTTGTGGGTGTGTTTGAATGTGTTTACACTTGTTCCCCATTGCTCCTCTGTTCCTTATGGTTTGTAGCTTCTTATCCAGATATATCCTTCCTTGTCCTTGGCCCCATTACAACCATGAAAAGACCTTTTGATTTGAACATGCGTATGTGCTTGAGTGTTGATATTAGAGGCTTGCCAAGTCTATTTGTGATTGCTTTCTTGAGTGCATTGAGTGACATTGATTTACCTTAAACACCTGAGAGAAACACTGATTGTGTGCATCTGTGAGGATCTGTTGCTTTTGATTCATCTCTTGAACTGATTGACTGTTTCCCTTGTACTGAACTGTTTGGATGATTCTTTGAGTAGTTGCTTTCATTGACTCTGTGTGGGATTCTGCCTATACCTTTTACCGTCCAGATTTTGTGAGAATTGTGCAACTGTGTTTCTGTTTTGGAGTCTTTGTTGTCTGTCTGTCGAGTCTGTGTCAGCTCCCTGATGTTTGAGTAGTTCCCTGGTTTTCGTTTTGGTTTTGCCCAGGAGTGCAAAAGACTAAGTGTGGTCTATTTTGATGAGTCGTTATTTCTTGAATTATATTTAGTTTCTTGCACTTAAATAAACCAGGGAATTGTGTTTAATTGCTTGTTATTTCCCCGTTTTTCCGAATTCTGCTTAATTTGGTCGGAAATTTGTAATTGTGCTAATTTGGATTTTCTGAGCTGATTAAGTGCATTTTTTGAAGTGCAGGAAAATTTCGGAAATACATTTTGGGACATCAGGAAGATTGCCAAATAAATTCAAGAATCTCCAGACAAACATTTTTGAATTAATTAAATTGTAATTCAGTAGTTTAGAATTTTTGAATCAACTCTTATATTTTGGGTCAATTTTTGGTAAATTAGATTAGACCCAAAATTAGAAATTAATGACTTGGCACCTAGGGTTTTATTTTTGTGGACCCTACCCTAAAAAAGGGGACACACGGTCTTAGAAGTTTGGGGGCCAGCCGCCACTTGTTTTTTTTACTGTACACACTCTCGGCTTGTGTTCCAAAGGGACTAACTCTCGGTTTGATTTTTGGGTCCGAGCTCTTGCTTTTGGACGTTTTTCATGAGGAATGAAGAGCTTTTGTTTCATTGCCATTTTCATCTTGGTTTGGTGACCTTTTGATGAGCTTTTGATTGAAGTTTGGGTTCGGCCGCTGCTGCCACGTTCACCCTCATTTTCATTCTTTTTACTTTGTACGCTGATTCATTTGGAAAGAGAAATGGGCGTGGATTGATAGAAAGAAAGGAATTAGGTGTCACGGCTACTGGAAGGAGAGTGCTAGCCGTTCTTTCGTTTTCATAGAATGAGAAGTGGATTTTGGATGAAATTGAGAAACACATTTTTTTTCTTTTCTTTTAGTATGTTAAGGTAATTTCATTCAGCAGTGGTGTGCATATGAAGAAGCTGAGGTGGAGCAAGGAAGAGAAGCACAAAAGTGGTGTGCGCGTGGACGTGTGAAGGGAGCCGGTGATTCACGTGGAGCTGGAAGTGAGGTAGCAGCAGCACGTTGAGAGGAGAATGCACGCGGACGGCTGGAATGGTGTGCTCGTTCCGTGAACGAGCGTCCTTTCTATTCCTTTTGAGAGGAGTGTGTGTCTCGGCACTGGAAGAGAAGTGGAAGGCTGAATCATTTTGTTGAAGTTGATGCACGGTTGGAATGAAGAGGTGATGGGAGTAGGTGCTGAGTGGAGTGCGGTGATTGAAAAAGGAAGTGGTATGTGTCTCGGTCTTGGAGAATGAAGCACGGTGTTACGTGTTGGAAGCAAAGATACTGCTGGAACGTGTTGGAGAATTGGGGTGCCACGGCTTGAAGGAAGATGGAGCAAAGGGCATTTGGATTTAGCTTAGTAAGTAGCATTGTCACATCTTGGGAGAGAGGAGAGGGGTGTGCACGGCCTTGAAGAAATTCTCCACGCTGGCAGCTGTTATTTTTTTTAGAACGCAGATTTCATTTTGTTTTCTTTCTTTAGAAGCATTCGGTGACTTGTGAGGGGCTGGGAGTTGTTCCAGCAACACGCTGGATGTGTCACGTCCTGTGATAGAATTTAATTTTAGGGAACCACTTTCATTTTGTTATGTTGAGCAGCTGACACGTCCTCGCTGGAGAAGTTTAATTCATTGCTTGGGAAAGCACCGTCTTGGTTGCTGGAAGAAAAAGAATGTCTCCATTTAATTCTTATTCCATTTGAGCATGCACATGTGACACCTTGAAGGAGGCACGGATTCCATTGTAGAAGAAATTCCACTTTACCTTTGGCTTGAAAAGAGTATATGGGTCACGTGAAATGGTAGAAAAATTTATTTTCTTTTAATTTCTTTTGCCTAAGAATGGTTTGCATTATAGGTTGAATTGATTTTCTTCTTTTGGGTGGTGAATTGTGTTTGGATATTTATTTATTGCAATGTTCAGTTTAATGTTTTCATGCACTGGAATACCGTCAATCATGTTTAGTTGTGTTTAATTTCCATTTTAATTTAATTTTACCGCAACCACAAAAACACTTTCAAAACCCCCCCCACTACGTGTTAATCTGAGACTGAACCCAATTTGGTCCTTGAGAGACGACCTAGGAGTCACTTCCTAGTAACTATACTGCATTCTTTTATGCACAACTTTTGTGGGAGGTGCGACCCTCTCATCAAGAAGCACAAAGGGTTTTGCTTGACCGTTCAACTTTTGCCTACCTACCCTTGGAACTTGTTCGTTTTAAATTATTACCATTGAGAGAAAATTGTAATGCTTTAAATTTTGTGTCAATAGAATGCGTAGAGTTAGGATTCTCAGGGTCATTGGATGCAGATTGATCTTATGACTAGGGATGAATGATAGGAAAGTCCTCAAGACTATAAGTTGAGGTGGACCTAGTCTATTATTTTCTCCTCTCATAATTTACTAACAATTCAAACCAAGTGTTCATCACACTAAGGTAATCATGTTGATTGTTTGTCTTTCTTCGCCTGAGGAGTCTTCTAGGGGAAGTGGCAGAGGGTACACGATGAAACTACAAAAAAACACTAGAAGGGGGGTTGAATAGTGTTTTTCGAAAATCCTTTCGCAATATAGCATCAGACAAATATTGTAAGATATGTTTGATCAAGTTCTTGTTTAGACGTTGTTGTTTTATAAAATTGGTATAAAGGTATGTTTAATAAAATAGTGTCGTAAGCACAAGGAATATGTTTAGTGATTCAACGTCTAGAAGAAGGTTTATAAAGATTGTTACAAAAGTTGTGTAGATGCTAGGTTTTTTGAAAAACTTTTCAAGTGAAGATTGGAAAGATAAAACAATGAACAAGGATAATTTTATACCGGTTCACTCTAACTGAGCTACGTCGAGTTCTCCCTCAAAAACTCTCTAGAGAGGTTCCACTAAGTATTATCACCACTTATGGTTACAACGAGTATTAGCACCACTCCTGGTTACATAAGTATTCTTACCACTTTTGGTTACACTAAGTATTAGCATCACTCCTAGTTACACAAGTCTTCTAAATACTTCTGGTTACAATAAGTATTAGCATCATTCTTGGTTACATTAAGTATTCCCACCACTTGTTGTTACAATGAGTATTCACATCACTCTTGGTTACAGTAAATCCATAGCGGGATGTACAACAATATATCGATGAATAACTCTCTAAGAAAGGATATGTTTTGATTCAATACTATTTGTAAATCTTGATGGTGTTTCACTCTTTCTTTTCTGAAAAGCTTCAGATGATTGATAAACTATGAGCATAGAGAATTGAATAAGAAAAATGTATTCACTTTGTTATCCCTTTTGTCTTATCTTCATACGTCTGGTTATTTATGGTTTTCTTGAGAATATGGCTATTGAGTATTGAGTTGACTTCTTATAAACTAGGTTGATATCCTTTTCAGCTTCCAGTCAGACTCGGGTCTATTCTGCACTTGTGCAGTGCTTTATCAAAGTTTTTAATTGATAGCGTAACTTGTACGGCTTGTCAGAGCATAAGTCTTCAATAGAAATATTCCCAGAATGTTCTCTTCTTCTCTCAATGTCTTTATCCAACACGTGAATTTGTTTTAATTAATCTAATGTGTAATTCTAATATGCACATTAAAGGAGGACAAAGTATACAAGCAAAATAGCACTTTGTAGTAAATGCATTAATGGGCGTTTAATGTTTTGAATGTTTATACATGTTAAATATCATTTCTCGTTCAAAAACATTTTATCATATGTCATGTCAATAATAAATGTATTTGATTTAGTTCAACGTTCAAATATTGAAAGACAAGACAAAGCGTTTAGACGCTTATGAATGAAAAGCATTCTTAAGATTTGTTTGTTTGGCGCACTTTCCATTAAATTGTTTCTTCTAAGACGTTTCTATTGATAACATGTTTAAGATATCATTGTTCAAATCTTATATTCATTAGACAATATCTTCGCTTTAGCTCTTTTTCTCTCATTAACACCGATTGAATATACAATGTTTAGGCTTTAAATCTTTTGTTCTTATCAAGGATAGATATGTTAGTTTCAACACATAAGAAATTATCCTGATATTTTTGCATGTCATCCTTAGATGATTCTCGTTGAAATTTATCTTTATAAAACATATTTGTACTTGATAGCTTTTCACGCTTATTGTTTTACAAGATTCTCGTAGACATTTTTTCACTCATCACTTTGTGAATGTATATACATATCTTAAGCATTGTGTCTCACGATTTTATGTAGGTTTTTCCTATTGATCATAAGCATCTATTTAAGAGTGCATCATATTGTCTAATGCTCATTTCTTTCTCTAGGCCAATGCCTTTACAAAATGCATTTCTTTTTTATCATTTAAGTTTATTGTTTTACAAGGTGTTCTTTTGAACTCTTCTTATATTGATTAGACGTTTTAACTTGATAATCATTGTAGGCTGGGAAAATGTTGTTTGCTTAAATCCCTTATGATAAAACTTTCTAGATAGCGCTTAGACGCTTTTAAGCTTAAGTCTTCTTAGGCTTTTAGTGTTTTTGCTCGATGCTTCTAGATGATTTAAGCCTAATTCTTTTGGTTTTTATCTCTTGGTCGAACAATCATTTGGATGATTCTATTTCATACATGTTGTTGATGATTCTAAGATATTGTCTATTGCCTAACTTTCAGACACTCTCTCTTGTGATCACTCAGGGATGTTTCTACGTTTTCTTAGGTTGTGTCTAGGTTTACTTCCTTCAGACGCTCTTCTTTTTGAGACACTATTTCATTTAATGTTTATTGTTGAACTTTAAAACTAGGGATATTAGACGATCTATTCTTTCAGACGATTCTGTCTCAACATGCGGATGATGCTTCGTCTTGCTTCCCATCAAGACCTTGACGTTCTCTCGCCAATCTTCCTGCTCGACCACTTTTTTTGGATATACATTCCACAATTAGCTTCGTTAACACTTGCCTTATGACTGTAGACAACTACCGCTCACCAGTTTGGACAATATGTTTGCCCTTGCCTTTTCTGCTTCAGAATTGTGTTTGATGTTTGCAGCTTCAAAGCTTTTGATCAATCCAATAGCTTCGTGAAGTATTGAAGGAGCTTATCATCCTTGATTTTCAATGTTCCATTCATTTTGGTCGACCATAAGCTGAGAGTCAGTTCTAAAATCCACTTTGTCTACCCCTGTGTCCTTTACCAAGGTAAGACCTACAATCAAGGCCTCATATCCAGCCTGGTTGTTAGAAATTTCAAATTGAATACTAGAGAGTTCTCAATCTTTACACTGTTTGAGCCTTCAAAAATTATGCATGCATTGTCGCTCTTCTTATTATATTACTCGTCAATGTATACCCTTCATGTTTGGTCTGAGCGATTATCTTATTTGGGAAGTTGTACGCAAACTCTGTTAGGTGTTTCCCACGAACCAAGCCACGTGGTTGATATCAAAGGTTGAAATCTGGCAACTCCACTGACTAGTTTACCTTCTAGCCAATTAGATTAGGCTTTCTTAACATCTTCAAGATTGTGTGATCAGTGCAGACGACCACTAGATCCAGGAAAAATAAAATATCTAGAAAGGTGGTATGAGTGGATGACATTAATTAAAATAAGAAAAAATAAGTTATGCATAAGTGATGTGTAACACAATTGGTTAGAGCTCTTTATTATAGGTTGGAGGTAGTTGTTTGGTCTAAGGTTGATCTTCTAGGATTTGTGATTAGTAGTTCAAAGTGAAAAATAATACATGAAAGGAAAGTTAAAATGGGACATTTAAAGGTTAATAATTAGAATTTAATTAGAGACCATAAAAAATTAAAATATATTTTATTTTGATTTTATTTTGCAATAAAACGTTTTTTCAAAGGCTTGGGGGATGGACCTAGATATTCTATAATTAGGGTTAGACATGCCTCCTTATTAAATTAGGTTAAGATAAAAACCTTACACACCTGGAAAAAGAGGTAGAAACGCGAGTGTGTAGTGAGAGAGAATAATGTTCATGTTGAAGATTCCTAAGAGTTTAGGGTGTAGTAGAAGGGCGTTTTCTGATCAAGAAAAGAAAGTAGTGGAAACCAAAATAAGGGGAGCTATCTATTCTTTTTGTTTTATATGATGTTGGTATGTTCTTTTTGTTGGTAATGGTACTTTCTAGAAGTATGGTACATTATTTTGATGGTGAAGAACTCTATATTGATGGTTCCTTGTCTGATTACATGAAGCAATTTTTTAGGTATATGATTTTGTTTTCATGTTGATAAATTTTTCTAATTTTTGTGCTATCAAGTGGCATGGGAAATTGTTATGATGTTTATGATTTAGAATGTTTTGTTGCATTTGTTTTAGGCATAAATACACACAACGTTTTTTTGTGCATAATGATGTTAGAACTTGTGGTTTCGTATTCTGTAAATGTTTAATATATGATGAACTTTTCACAAGAAATTAGTGCACAAGTGTTGATTAATCACAAAATAGAGGTTGTCGTGTTGTTTGACTTTATTTTAGGTTCTCGTGTCACATTTGATGTCAACGACCAATTTTGGGTTGAGGAACTTTTACTTTAACAATGCTGGCAGCTGACAATAATGTGATGAATTTTCATAGGTTTTACGTGTTGCACGTGATGAGTAGGGATAATGAGTATTTTATTTGTGAAACATGTTTGTTGCAGTAGATAGTAAGCATACTTAATCTTTCAAAAGTAGACGACTTCTTTTTACTAGTTTGTAATAATTGTTGTTTTTTTAGGTTTAAGGCATACACAATAAATTAATGTGCAGAATTTTGTGGTAAAGATCATGGATTGTACTTCAATACATGGATAATTATGGTTATAATTGTATATACGTTTAATCATTAAAATTGTGGTTGATGTATGGTTTTGTGCATGGATATGAATTGTTGATTTGAATAGTGTGGATGTATTATATCATGTGTTTTTTTTATGGTTAGCTCACCCTTACTTGTTTGTATTTGTGCGATGATCATATAACTCGTGTTGTTATACGAGAATAAATGTTGTTACAAATTATCTTAAAAATACCACTAATCTTGGTCTCTAATACAAAAGGTGAACAAGTTATCCTTTACAGGGATACTATGATGTTAACTATACAGGAGACAAGGTAGAATAAATAAGCACTAGTGGAGGATGTCACTTCATTGGATGAAATTTAGTTTCATGAAGTGAACAATAAGCATGGAACAATTGCATTATCAATTGCTTAAGCATAATAAATATCAACTTCCAACTATTGTTCTCAAATCCTATAGATTAAAAATCAACTTAAGAATTACAATTTAAATGAGAATAAAATCCTATACTCTATGAAAACAATATTGTTATAAATTTAGCTAAGAATCTCATCTTGTATTTTAGGACAAAAGACATTGAAATTAAGCATCATTTCATTGGGATTACCAGTTCAAAATTTTGAACATCACGTAATCTTATTACACCATGTTGGTAATTTATTACCAATTCAATTTTTTTTTATCAACCTTTTATCAATCTTTTTTATTTTGCATTGTTGAATACTCAGTGACTTTGGAGCTTAAGGTGTGAGTGAAACTTCTAATACTTCAATTTTGCCTAAAATTATAGTTATTCACTTTAATTTTGAATTGGTAATTGATTACCAACAAGGTGTAATCAATTACTAACATGTGCCAAATTATAAATGTTTATGTCATCTTGTCCGTTATACAGGGTGTAATCGATTATCAATACATGTCAAATTAGGAATATCCATGCATTTTAAAAGTATAAGGATGCTTTTTATATGAACTTTTAAATAAAGACGAATTCCAATTTCACATAAAAATATAGAAACAAAAAACATATTTAACTGAAAAAGAAATATGAAGTAAGTGTTTAATTAACTTTTTCTTTTGTGGTTAAATAAAGTTTCTTTAAATTTTGTTAATTAATTGAGAGATTTTAATTTTCGATTATAAACCAAATTAAAATTGGATAAAATGAGGAAAAAAAGAGTCAATTCTTTTTCAATACATTTTTTTTACACCTTATTTGCTTCTTACCTTATTGCCTCCTTAGATCCAAATTCATGTTTTTAACACTACTATTTTCATTTTCAACTTCTTTTCAAACTTTTGTTTTGAGTGTTACTCCCTCCACCACCACCAAATACTCTCTGCACCTCCCCACAATTTTTTTAATTACAAAAATACCCTTTAAGCTTTAACTTATTTAATTATTTGAATATGTTGTATTTCATTAAACGGATCTGTCACATCTGTTGACGGATATGTCACGTCCGTTATAGCCGCAAAATCCACCTTTAGCTTGGTGACATCTTCATAGTTCTCCAAATACCCAACCCGACTTAACTGAGACTGTCAAGCACAAAATCGTCAGCAATTAATTCTCACTAAACCAAAACTTCAGGCGATGATGAGACTTAGACGAAAGTTCAAAATATTACAAATCCAACTTAAAGTATGTCATGGCATACGATATATCATGGGCACGTAAAACAAGTTTGATAGCTTTAACAATAGGTTCCTTCATGATAAATTTCATGATAAGTTTGAAAGAGGCGTTTTATTTTACACCAACTTGTCATTCAATTTTGGCAAAAAAACTCATTTAAGACTATTAACTGTTATTCGAAAACAAGCAAAAATTTGTAACTTGGAAGCACATCAAATTTGGGAACAGTTATATCTTCATACTAACAAATTCCATTCGTCAATTAAAAGAAACACCAAAGCTCAGGAGAAAAGTCAGAATGCTTAATTTAAACGAAACAGAGTTGCTTAAGTAAAAGATGCTAGAGTAAAAAAGAAATACTAGAACTGTAAGCTGGGAACATTGTCGTTGTTTCTACACACGAAATTCCTTAGGAAATAAAGGTTTAATCCTTTCGGACATCTCTATTTGTGTAGGTTTGTCTCAAATAGGTCCTCGTATTCTAAATGTTCTCAATTAGGTCCCTTATTGTGTAAAATTGAATAAATTTAGGTCTCTCCGTTAATTACGTTGGACGGCGTTAAAAATTGTGGTTGATGGCTTGGTGACTGAGCAAATTTTATTCACATGGCAGCGCCTGAGCTGGATTTTATTTATTTACAGTTTTAAAAAACTTTATTTTAATCAAAACACAACGTTTAGTTAAGGAAAACTGATTAAAAGTTAGGATTAGTGGTTTGATTGTTGAGTCCGTGCCAGATATGGAAATTTGGGAAACCACAACAACCAAGCCTCGAAAAAACCACAACATCGTCATCCTCCATCGTCGCCACTGCCTCACACCACCACACGCACACGCCGCCGCAAGGTCGCCACCACCACTGTCATGCTACAAACCCTTTTCAGGCTGTTGCCACCGTAAGATTTGCGGCACTCAACGCGAGAACCTACAACCACTGCACCGGAAACCTGTTCGAAACCCAAATGAAGCAAATCGCGTCTCCGCCATTCTCTAATCACCTTTACCCGCCACCTACATCACCACCATGAATCTTCATCTTCTCCAACAGAACCACCATGATTCCACCCCTGAAACCCACAGAAAAATCCCAAACTAAAAGAACCCTAAAAACCTAAATCACCACCATGACAAGCTCTACATTCTCGCTCCTCTCTACCACCAGCACTAACGCGAACCCAACCAATCATTCGAACCTTCATCTCGCCACCACAGAGCATCAGCAGCGCCGCAGAGGAGAAGAGGCGAAGCCCTATCGCGAAGAGAGGCAAGGGTTCGAACCCTAGAGCGACCTTCCCGTCCGCCGTCGCACAACCTGCCTCCATCAACCTTCGTCTTCGTGCTTCTCAACCATCAACAACCCGAACCTGCAAGAAGAAACCCAGAGAAGAAACCCCCAATTTCCAACCACAACAACCAAGCCAAAAAAAACCTATTTTTTTCGAATTTCCCTAATCTACGTACTCAACAATCAAACTACTAATCCCTAACTTTTAATCAGTTTTCCCTAAGTAAAATGTTGTGTTTTTATTAAAATAAAGTTTTTTAAAATTATAAATAAATAAAATCCAACTCAGGTGTCCAAATGTTGCCACATGAATAAAATTGGTTGAGTCACCAAGCCAAGAACCATAATTTTTAACGTCGTTCAGCGTAATTAACGTCGAGACCGAAATTAATTCAATTTTACACAATAAGGGACCTAATTGAGACCATTTAAAATACGAGGATCTATTTGAGACAAACCTACACAAATAGGGATGTCCAAAAGGATTAAACCGAAAATAAATTCATTTTTTCCTCGACGAATCAAGAAAACAACATTAAAATCGATTCACGATAAAAAGAAAAAGAAGAAATAGTTACACGTAATTAGAGGACGCGAATTGAAAAACAAAAAAAAACGGTGCACCTTGAGAATTGAGAGGAGACGCTCTTGGTTGTCGATTTCCTCGAAATGCCAGCGCCACCGATCCCAATCCTAATCCTCGTCGTTGCCAGCCGCGTGGCTACGATCTTCGACAACGTCCCCGAAGGACTTCTAGTAAGAATCAACGTGTTTGGCGACCTCGGAGAAGTGGTGCAGCACAGAATCCAACCGCGTTTGGCGTCGCTACGGTCGTCGGAGGAGATGCAGTGGTAGGGGGAGAAGGAAGGTAAAGAAAGGAGCGACGACGTTCGCGCAGGAAATGGAATGGCAAGCTTCTAGTTAGTGAAGTTGAGGGATGGAGCGGTCATGGAAGCCATGCGAGAGAAAGAGAGAGAGTGAAAGGAACGAATGGATATGCGTGCGTGTGAGAGTATGTGTCGGAAGGAGATTGGAAAGAATATGTTATTGATGATGTTGTTGCTAAATGGTGAGGTGAAAGATTATTGTTCTTGTTGTTGTGGTGTTAGTGAATAATGTGAATGTGAATGTAAAAACGGATATCAACATCCGTTTTCCCTTCAGCGGATGTTGATATTCGTTGACGAATTATCACATCCGTTGAAGGATTACCATAACTTCTTCTGCACACCTGAGACGAATCCTGCCTCCGATAATTACCACCACAAACATCGAGCTCTTACCACCATTGGTTCCTTGCACCACTTGCAATCTTCCACCAAGCACAACCCATTACCAAGACATACACTCACAGCACCACCACACTCACCTAGAGGATAATGAATAAGTTATAGAGGAAGAAGAAAGGGAGAACTGATTTCCGTGTGCAAGTTCGGGTGTGGAGGTGCATTCTTATAAGGGAACCATTAATATGTAATTAATGATTGGGTGAAAATTTACTAAGGAAGGACAAATTAGGTACGGAGTGGTACAAGAAATATTAGGTGATGGTGGAGAGAGGAAAACTCTTTTGTTTTTTTTCGTCCTTTAAGAGGTGGGCTCACAGCCCAAGTTTTTCACGTTCTGGCACCCTTGCTCTACTATTTCCAGTCTCCCAAAAACCCCTCCACTCTAATGGTGACATGTGTCAGCTTTTCTCTGTCCCCTTATCAATTTTCAGATTTCTCCTTCATGCAATTCAAGGAAGCAATCAAGCACTGTATTCACCACCTCCATGCAACCAATCATCCATGTATTCTTCCTATTCCTCCATTGAACAGGGGCAATCACAACAGTCCCATCATCATCATTTTTTACACTATTGACAGCGGCGTCATCATCACCAACCATTTTTTCCTCCACTCGACTCCATTGCCATCCACTAACGAAGAACACAAAACAGAGTAGTTACGTCCCCTTCCAGCACCCCACATTTGGCCTCCATCACCATCTTTCACAGACGTTTTGGGCGAGGAAAGGCGAAATTCAGAACAAACCCATAGAGCAAGGAGAATAAAGAGCATCACTTCAACCTCCATCCTTCTTCATCCTCCAACAGCGTTTTCCACATCACATTTTCTCCGCATCCACATTCATCGTTCTTCTTCCAACACCTTCACTATCCAGTCTTCACAGAGATAACACGCACAACATCACAGCCCAATCACCATTCTATTCTCCTCCACCCCCACACGCATAACACCTAAACCAGCGGGCACCATCACATCTTCATCCACCACCGTATCCAAACCTCTCCATCGCATCTTCAACACGCACAATACAAAACACACATTGAAACATTCTTTCTACTCTCTCCTTTTTCACAAAGCCAACACGCATAACACCAACAGAAAAACCCACACCCAGTGAAGCAGAAATCGCGCTTCGGAGGAGAAGGAGGATGCACAGTGGTCGGCGGTGTGGTTGAACGGAGGACGCGCAGTGGCGGCGGTGTGCTTGCTAAATCCCTATTTGGATTTCGAACGGAGGAGAAGGCGTCTCGGAATTAGAAGAGCGAAGAAGGACGGGATCGCCTTGACGCCGGTAAACTTTCCGGTGGTGACCGGAGTGGCCGATAGCGGCCATAGCTTGGCGGAGCATGGTCACGCGACGCTGGCTTCACCGGGAGTCTCGAGAAATCGCGACAGTCGTGGACGCTGGTGCAGGAAGGCTTCGCGCGAAGTGAGCGGCTACGACGCCGGCGAGGCTCCTGGTGGTGATCGGCATCTTCGACGGCGGTCCTGGTGGTAACCGACGCCTTCGGCGGCGGTCCTGGTGGTCATCGACGTCTTCATCGGCATCTTCGACGGTGGTCCAGGGTGGAGAGGACTGTTCACGCGTGAGGGAGAAGACGAGGAAGGGGATTTGAAGTTTTTGAGTGTGTGAGGAGAGGAATTTGGGCTAACCAGCTTATGCTTCCTGCACCCCACTTTTAGTTTTCTCACGCCATATAAGTTGTAGTTTGGACTCCTGCATACTACTTATTGCACCTCCGCATTTCATAATGCACACCTTTCTGGTATTTTGGAGACGAATCACTTTTAATTTTTTCACCCAAACGCTTTACACCTCGCACCACCCTTAACATCATCCTCTTACATGCAACACCTTCATATTTTTATTTCTATTTTTACCCTTACCCTTAAACACATTTCATATAAATTTTTTTTAACACTTTTTTCATATGAAATATTTAAAAATAATAATAATAATAATAATTTAAAATAAAATTCAAATTACAAAAATATAAAAACATAAAATTTTCAAAAAATATCAATATTTTCAAATATATGATTTTTATTAAGAACGTGTTGATCTCGTTCTCTAATAGGATTAAAGTCAACTCTATAGATCCACCTAAAAAAATTAAAATTTATCAAATATATTTTTATCGAAAACTATGTGATCTTTTATTTTCATTATAAAATAAAATATGCAAGAACGAGGTTAGTACTTATCGGATTTACTTTTTAAAAAATTCAAAATTTTTCAAATAGTTTTTCATTTAGAACTTTGTTGTCCCTGATTTTTCATTGCGATGAAAATGTCGTGGCACTACAGGGTGCTAACATCTTCCCTAAGTGTAACTGAATCTCGGACAAAATATCTAATTTTGTTGACCTTGTACTTAATTTTATAGTTTTCCATAATTTTTCATAACAAACTATGGTGACAAATCAAAAACCTCTATTTTGAAACTCTTTATTCTTTTTTTTTTTTTGGTTTGAAACTATCTAAAATTGTTTTGAAACATTAGAGATATCTTTACATGAGACATCTCATATTAACTTAGCATTTAAAGGAGTATATCTCACACAGAAGGAAGGAGGGATGCTCAAGAGTACTCATGATGGAACTGCTCTAGGATATATTTAGGGTCTACAAGAACAATAATAACAGAATACTCCTCACAAAGCTTCTTTAATAATACTAAATATCAAATTATCAACATACACTAGTGCAACGAAAACTTTTTATGTCAATTAGAAAAACCGACATAGATACACCAATATAGAAAATTTTCACTTTATATTTTGGTTATGCTACAACCGACATAAAAAGTTTCACTCTGATTTCATTCACATATTCTCCATGAAACCCTAATTCCACCATAGGGGACACACTTTACCGTGCCTCCATGTTCATTGATGCTGTCATTCATTACCTACTCTGCTTCCTTTGCCTTTTCGTTCACATCCGTGAGGTATGTGTTATTAGATAACCTTCAAATCAGAATTCCTAACCTAGAAATCAAAATAAGTGAAACAAAGCGAGGGAGAAGTTTGAGCACAACAACAAATGATAATGGTAAGACCATTGCAGCAAGAACTAGGCCAAGACTATGGAGTGCCCTCGAGATAGCAAACATCCAAACCCTAAACACCACATCAACAAGAGCGATTGCAAGAGCATTAAAGATATACAAGAGCAAGAGCGAAACTAGCGAGAATGAACTTTGCTAGAGCAAAAGCGACCACCAATGAGAGGGAGAAGACAAGAGCAACAACATAGTGTAGCAAAATAGAGAAGGTAAGAACCAGTATAAAATCAAAGTTTGATTTTTCTTCTCCCTATCTCTCTGTATTAATCGATTACATATTGTCATCATTCGAATACGCATACTGTTATATTGCGTACACATTGCTTGCTGTTCAAGAAAGGTTTAAAGATTCATCTTATTTGCGAAAAAGATTTGAAAAGCGAGTATTTTTATAAAACACTAATTCACCCCCCTCTTCGTGTTGAGAAATAAAGCTCATCATTTCTAATAAAGATCAATGCTAGCGAAACAGTGAAGTGCAACACGATGGGGAAAAGGAAGAAGAAAAAAATTAAAGAGTTTATGTTGATTATAACGAAGAACCAACATAATATTTTTTCTTTTAAACTTTTTTAAAAAAACATACACTTCCACTTTCTATGATTGTTCTAGGTATAATCAACATAGAAAGCTTTTAAATTTATTACAAAATTGTCTTCGTTTTAACTTTTTATGCTCATTCTATGTATAATTAACATAAAAATTCTTCTATTTTATTACGAAATTACTATCACGTCCACTTTTTATATTTTATGTCAGTTCTAAAAATAATCGATATATAAAATTTTATCATATTTATAATTTTGTCATCACATCACTTATTATTCTGAATGAATTATGACTAGTCATCATAAAATAATATTTTTATATATTCTTTCAATAATAAAATCACAATAATAATAATCAAATGAGATAGTATCAAGTTTTCCTCTTGTAAACTACAAACTATGTATAAACTAATTTTAATGCATGAAACTCTGTTTATTTTTTTTCAAAGCTTTTTGTTGTAAGAAGTTTATACGAATAAGGTTATCCAAAGTAATTTAACATTATGTTTTCACAATTTAACCACTCTTATAGTTTTCGTTGCCCAATTAATATTATTATGATAATTAATCACATGAAATCGTATGTAATTTTTTTATTTCGTGAATTTATAAATTATTTGAAATCTTACAATAATTAAAGATATAACAAAAATACTATATATGTGAGAAATAAAATATCTTTATAAACTACTTTATAGAATTAAATTAAACTTTTAAACCTAAATTATAAACAATATCAAAGTTTATATCACATGTAAATATATTTAATTTTGTAAACTTCAAACTCTCAAACGTATTCAATTTTTTATATGAAAAGGGCGTTAGACATAGAAGCAAAATATGCAAGCATTGGATTTTGTTAGTGACAAACCAAATTATGTTATTTATACAAATACCTTTAGGCCTTGTTCTTTTGAGTGAATTTGAGGGGATTTGAAGATAAATTCTTTTATCGTTTATTTGAGTGAATTTGGAGGTAAATGAGATTTAATTTAGAAATAATTTTTTTAATTTGTCATGTCAATACAATTCTATACTAATTCTCACAAATTTTATTTACAAATTCACTCTCATTTACCTCCAAATTCACTCAAATAAACGAAAAAAAATTTATCTTTAAATCCTTTCAAATCTCCTCAAATCCACTCCCTTAAATCCACTCATAAGAACAGGACCTTGAGGCTATCATTTCAATGACCATCCTTTGAGTAGAAGAAAAAATTATTGAAATTATTGTGCTTATAAAAGTATGCCACTTTGGGTGATTCTCATTGAGATTGGGACGCATAGAAAAAGCACTTTCTGAGGACAACAAACAGGCACTCACTTTTGTATTTTTGTTCTTCCTTTCACCGTCACATTATCTTCAGAACCGAAACCACTCATACATTATGAAGATTAAAATTAAATAAAAAATATCGAATTTTTTACATTTAACTATTTCAGATTGATAAGGATTTCATTTCAAGTGGTTTAACTCTTTCCCTACTTTTACTAGTTTAGTTTTTTTCTTTTTATAATAGATATAATTCCATATATATATATATATATATATATATATATTATATGATTAACTATTTTTTAAATTTTAATGTGAAATTGAAATTTATTTATGTTTTAAATCTTGATAGAATTTAATTTTAAATTTTAAAAATGAATAGATATAATATTTTAACTTGAATTAAGTTTCTTATGTATCAACCAAGGTTTCGTATTGTCATTTTAAGTTATTTACATTTTTTTTATATTTTTCAATTTAAATGTTAATTTATAATGTCATTTAATGTCTAAAATAATATTTATTTATTTTTAAAGTTTTAAAACTAAAATATATGAAAGTTTAAAATATGAAGAAAATTTAATTTCATATTCTAATTTAAGAACTATAAATATATTTTGAAAAAAAAATTACACCCTTGGTTATCATAAGAGAAATACATAAAATTAAAATTATCTCTTTAATTTATTACAGGTACCAACTCAAAGAAACTTGGAACTCTGTTTTTCCAAGTTTGAATGCATAATTGCTGTTATAATGTGTTTTCAATGGACTCAGTATGTGCACTATGCGCATTGAGAATTCCTCCAAACAGTTAAGCACCTTGGTTTGGATGAAAACAAGAACTAAACCTAAAAGACAAACTAAGAAAATTACAAAATTTCCATAGAAAAAAATTACAAACTACTCCAAAATTAACGAACCCATTGTTAATCAACGTCAACAACGTCCATCTTGGCATTGTATTCTCAACTTTGGATTTAAGATTTTATAAAATGCTTACAAAGTGATTAATGTAATGAATGTATATAATATATAGAAGGTCTCATATAATTTATCCTTTAACTTGTAACATTTTGATACAGTGAACCAAAATGATAGAATTGGTTCCCTTTAATTGTGGTTCACAGAAAGCATAAAAGAAAGAAAAGAAATCCCTCTGAAATTAGAAAAAAACAGAATCTTTCATGTGCTGAGAAAGGAATGGTTTCTCCACTCATTTATTCCATAAAATAAATCACCAATTGGTCCACGAGTTCATAGCAGCATTAATACATATGTGGCACACAACACAACCCAACATGTTGCAGGTCAATTATATTATATATCCATAATTATATTAATTTATATTTGTAATTATACTGTTACAAATATATAAAGCTAAGGAATAAAACAAAGACTCTCATATCAAAGCAGACACAGGTAGCTTGCTATTCTCAATCACCATGAGGCTTCACTTCGCTATCATTTCCATTGCTGCTTTGGCTCTATGCACTTCTGCAGATTACAGTAAGATTTCCTTTATCATTGCTTTCATTTGCTCTGCTTATTCTGAAAACTGTCGAGATAAAACTTTGCTGTAATGATTGCTTACATGAATTTTTCTTTTTTCATTAGTTTCGGTTAATTTTAGTTATAGTGGTCCAAATGGACCTGCGAACTGGGGAAGATTGAGTCCATCTTATGCAGCCTGCTCAAATGGGAAAGCACAGAGTCCTGTGGAACTTATCAAAACTGATATTTTCATGAACAAGGAGTTGAAGAATATTGCAACAAATTATCTCCTTGCCAATGCCACGTTGGTTAACAACGAATTTAATATTGGGGTTTGTTCTTCAACTATCAAATTTTGTTTTAATATTGATAAATCTGATCTTATAAATCGATTTTATAAAATTAAATTAAATTTAAAATTTACTTTTTAACACGATAAAACATATCACTGTTACACTTACTATATAAGGTTTTTAAGGAATTTTTGTATGAACTAATATGTGTATATTTTCATTTATAGGTTCACTTCGAAGGGAAAGTAGGAGACATTAACATAAATGGAAAAAACTACTCCTTGAAACAACTGCACTGGCATTCGCCATCAGAGCACAAGGCAAATGGTCGTATGTAAGTTTACACGCACCCAAAAATGATTTCGGATACATATGATGTTTTAAAAATTAAGAATAAGAATTTTAGTGTTTTTCCAACGTACCACTTTTTAAAATGATTACGCTTTCTCGAAGAATTTGCTTTGCAAACCTTATCGTTTTTTCTCGAACCAATCTAAGTGTTACAAGATCACTTTAGTAAAAAGTTTTGATACCAAATAATTGGGTAAGAACCTTTTGCATACGCAGCTTTATAAAGTTGCACAATGCATATTTTTTTAGGATAAATACTAGGTTTATTATAATATGTACTGATATATTTCATTTTTAGTATAATAGAAAAAAAGTTTACCATAGACCAATAAGTTTTTTTTAAAACTCTATTAATAGTTTATTATAATATGTACTGATATATTTCAATCAGATGTTCAATTATCTTATACATTGATGGAGATCAAATAAAATGAATTCAATTAGTGTTTTTAATAATAATATTTTGTATATTATATTAAAAATAATATATGTCAATATTTAATCCACTAAACCAATTATTTACCCTATTTTATAACTTTATTTTACATATTAACGAAATTCAAAAGAAAAAAGTTATTCTACCACAATGCATGTCAATTTCTAACTGAGCTGCGAGACACCGACTAAAGTATAGAGAAAATATATTCTTATATTGTGATTTTGTTTTCTATTTGAATCTTTCGGAAAAGACAAATATATTTAATACAAACTTTTTGAATGTCAAATTAGCTTAAAATTTTCCAAGCTTAATACATGTCTCTTTAATGAGAAAAACTGTTGGTTCGTCACACATAAATAACTCTTGAAGATTGTACAACTATCTTTGTAAGCTATTTAATTACGAAACTTTCAATAACAATTATTTTACCATGATTTTTTAGAGTTTTTCTACAAGGTGGGGGTTTACTCCCATAACCACTCATCAAAGAACTCTTCACTTAATTTCCATTTCCTAATGAGTTGGGTGCGTGATTAGGGATGTTAATTAAATTAAGATAAAAAAATTATCTCCTGAAAGCCTACCCATCAAGTTATTGATTAAAAAAATAAAATAGTTTTCAAAAAAGAAAATAATCGAGTTGTTTATAATTTAACACATTTTAATTCAAATATCAGCTTTAAAAACTAATTAACGTGTTCAAGTTTGGGATAAGACGAATTCTAATTCTGTGTTTAAGTTTAAAGATTACAATTGTATTTAATCCTTTCTTATTTTATAAAATTGGTAAATATGTCATTTTTTATTTAACGAATTCTATCCACGATTTTATAATCTTATTAAAAGGTGCTAAAAGGAGTTTTTTCAATTTAATAGAGTCAGTGACCAATCTTTGAATCAAATTCTGTAAAGGAAAATTATACAACAATAACAAAGCATTTTATAAATAATACAATCTTGTTGTAATAATAAAATATTATATTGAAGTGAATAAGGAAATAAAATAAATTATGAAATTTAAATAGATTATTTGATTAAATAATTTTGGGATCCATTATAGACATGACGCAGAGCTCCATCTAGTCCACTTGACCGAAGATATAAAGAACATAGCAGTTGTGGCAGTGCTTTACAGATTAGGTGATCCAGATCCTCTGATATCCCAGGTACAGTGCAAGTCACATTCACTTTATTTCTAAAATGATGTGGTTCAAATGAAAAAGTGAAAAATAATATGTGGTGGTGCTTGGATACAGTTTGAAGAGAAGTTGGTTGAGTTAGGTAATAAGAAGGAAATTGCAATTGGGAGCTTTGATTTAGAAGAAATAAATAGAAGCAGCAGAAGAAGGTATTATAGATATGTTGGCTCTCTCACCACTCCACCATGCAAAGAGGGTGTCATTTGGACCATTCTTGGAAAGGTAACTAATCTTATATATATGCTTTCCTTTGGTGGAAATATATACACAAAACAAAAACCAAATGTGTGATTATGTATGCAGTTGAGGACACTATCCACCCAACAACTCAACCTCCTCAAGGCACCATTGAACCCACAGTTTAAACACAATGCAAGGCCTCTTCAGCAGATTAATGGACGTAAAATAGAGATGTATTACCACCCTAAAACAACCACCATGGGACTCATGTAACACCACTCAGTATCATAAATATTTCTAATCTCTAAAGTTGGATGCAAAATTAAAATCCGTTTTTATCATAAACTTTGATGTATTTTGACATCAAACTCTAAAAATAAATGCATATAGTTTTCTTCATCCAACCTGTCAGTTCGTTTTTTACATATTAATCAAATATTTTAAAATAATATTTGAGTGGTATATTAGAAAGTGGATTTAAGTCTAATTCAACCCCACAAAATTGATTTGTAAGGTGAGGTTTGTACATCACTTATATATTATAAATTAACCTTATCTTTAATCGATGTAGGAGTTTCAACATGTAAACGAATCAAATAGTGTAAACAGTTCAAAGACAACTTAAAATATCATTTTACATATAAAAAGATTAACTCAATTGAGTTTAAATGATATATTTATTTATATTTTGAAGTTTATAGACCTTTGAAACATAAACAAACTTTAATTTCACATCAAAATTTAAAAATTAAAAAGATATTCAACTCTAAATAAATGCTTCGTGTATCATGCGTCATACAAAATGTTTTACCATAGATAATACAATATTAGGTTTGATCAGCTACTAAAATAATGTTTGGACCATATCTTATGCTTACTTCATTTTGTTTTCTGTAATTTTTTTATGCTTTTATAAAATATAAAATAAATAGTTTGTGAACTATTTTTTTTAGCTTTTAATTTGAATGTATATACGACTTAAAATTATATAGATAAAATATATTATATCGAAATATTTACGTTTAAGATATAATATATTAAGGGAACATGTTTAATTCTTCATGTTATGATTATTTATATCTCATTCATTACTTTTTATTAATAGTTAAATATATTTTAGTTTTTAAACATGTGGAATTAGAATTTGTTTTTATAAAAAATTTGATATAATTTGATTTTTCAACTTTAAAAATGAATATAATTTTTTCAATCAACCTGCATTAAATCTTTTTGTGTAAATTGACGTTTCTGGTTACCGTTTCATACTGATATTTTTTTTTTGTTAAAAAATTTAAATATTTTATGTTGACACATTTCAACTTAAATATTAGTTATTTAATACTAAATCTAACATCCAAAAATATAGTAATAACCATAAACTAGAATTAATTACATTGCATTTTTAACAGTGTAGTCTTACACAAAAAAATCAACGCGCAAAAGCCGAACGGCATTAAGTACAGAGTTGATTACAATAATACAGAAGTAACGAGAGTTCGGGACGAACGGTTTTACAAAACCAAATAACCGAATCATCTATGAATAACCGGACGCTCTAAGGCTCGGCCTTGACTTCCACATCTACCAGATTATCCCATTCAATTATATCTTCCAACAAGGCATCTCCTTCTGCTCACATCCACACGGATGATCATTGCAATTGACAGGACGGACGTACAAAGACGAGACAACACAAGGAAAACACAGGGTAAGCTTATGTAATTTAATTCACACATCAACAGATAAAGTAAACATTTCAAACAATACACGAATCTAGTTCAATCTTCATATATATATATATATATATATATATATATATATATATATATATATATATATATATATATATATATATATATATATATATATATATATATATAATCATACGAACACTATCTCTAGACGGACCGTCCGGACTGTATGAATCTGTGTAGCTACAGGCGTTCTTGCACCCGGGTGATGTAGTAACTGGGATACACTCAACAGCTGCCACCCGAGGTTAGCCCTATCCAAAGTACTCCTAAGGACTAGGACCTCCTGCCGTTCCCACACATGACCTACCCTCCTCTACGTGAGGACGAGTACTCACGGAACATCAGGATGAATTGCCAGCATTAGCATAACCACAGTCATACTTTACCAATTCCAATATTCAAAGCATGAGTCGTTCCTCCCCGGAACGCTCGTTCAAAATCCATAATCGCTTATTCATCTCATATAATATTCATCCTTTAAAATCTTCCACTTTATTATCATTTTCATCATCAGTTATAAGGACATAAATAACGAACGTTTAGCCCTCTTCAGAACGAGGACGAACGATAAGAATGAGACCAATGATTCTCCTGTTCAGAACAGAAGAAGACTAAGAGAATATCTTTTAGATCTAAGAAATGGACTGAGTAAGCTAGGGCAAACTATGACAAACGGTAATTACCACGTGAGTCAGTTAAATGAACTAACTCTCTTGAATTCCAACCAATACTTAAGGAATAAGTCAAGTATGGAGGCCTTAGGCCGGATCCAATGCGAGAAGAAAATCAAGGTGTTAAAGACTATCTTTAGAATAATTCACATACGGAAGTCAAATGCCAATAAATGACCGAACATGGAAAAAGGGAAATATTATTACAGTTGAACGAACGCTATTTTATCAAGGTTGGTTATACAATAATGCGAGCGCTTGGTATAAGACCGAGCACTACTTAGGACGGACGCTAGGTGTAGAACCGAGCGCTTCTTGTTACGAAAGCTAGGTGTAAGACCGAGCGTTACTTATTACGAACGCTAGGTAAAAGACCGAGCGCTACTTATTACGAACGCTAGGTGTAAAACCGAGCATTACTATTTTTAAAATACAAGGTATAAATATATATTACTTTATTTCAGATATCCAGATACCACTAGGTTGAGCCGAACGCTCAAACATAGTATTTCACATAAGGACGCTCGTTCTGGACCAGAGTTCTCTCCAAATGAAAGAATTCCATTTTAAACAGTTTACTAGAAAGCCGAACGGTAGTGGACCGTTCGATTACGAACGTACATTATCATAGTGAGAATGTCATTTTCATATTTTTCATCTATTTTCAACTCAAGTTTCAACATATCAGTTCATATCTTATAACTTCATATCAAATATCAATTTACATACTTTACAGAATTCCACATTAATAATTCATACTTCATAGTGATAACTCATATTCACATTTATACATCTCAAACATCATCATACATATCAACCAGCATGCATCATATTCATTCAATCAACTAAACGAACGTTCAAACATTTCCATAGCATACAAATTAAATTAAATAAGCTTCCCTTACCTGGATTCGTGAGTGAAAAACGTCCTAACGTATTGTTCTTGGTTCGCCCAACTACAACTTCTACCCTCAAGATCACTCAACTCTTTCAAACAGTTTTAGATTCTGAAGCTGTTCGGTTCAGAATGGATCTCACGACGCAGGGAACTCTTCTACGGTTTCTGAATGGTGATCGGAGAAGAAAGTAGTGAGTTACAGTAGATAGAAGAGGAAAACTTTCTAGAGAGAAGGAGGAGAAAATGAAAATCAGTCTTCAGGAGGAAGAAGGGTGCATGCAGAGAGAGAGTGGAAAGAAGGTTTCAGAAATCATTTTTCTTCCCAAGGTAAAACGAACGTTCCCTCTCATGCGGACACCTGTCTTCCACTACTGATTTTCGAACCTTCCATTCTTGACACCTGGCGTCAGTGTGCAAAATTTGGGAGTGCGTTTTTAATGCACCTGAGCAGGGTTTAGGGTATAATAAATGAGATTTAACAGGTGGGGTTTGGGTTAAATTTCCAAGGTCTGACATTCCCCCTAACTACAAAAATTTTCGTCCTCGAAAATTAAATCTTACCCGGAAATAGGTGAGGATACAAGTCCCTCATAGCATCCTCCACTTCCCATGTAGAGTCACCAGTCTTTTCGTCCCACACCATTTTCACTAAACGAACGCCTTTTCCTTTGTAGTATTTGGTGCGGCTATCGTCCACACGGACTGGTTACAACTCCAGCGTTCGGTCTTGACGAAGTGGAACGTCTTCCAACTCTAGTATGTGAGAGGGGTTGGCTATGTACTTCCGGAGTTGGGAAACATGGAAGATTGGGTGAAGGTTTGACAGTTGAGGAGGTAAGGCCAACTCGTACGCCACTGGTCCGATCTTTCTCAAAATTTGATAAGGCCCAACAAACTTGGGGGATAACTTCTTTGGACGAACGGCTCTGCCCACTCCAATGATTGGATTGAGTCTAAGGAAGACATGATCTCCCGAGGCGAACTCCAAAGGTCTTCTTCTCTTATCCGCATAGGACTTATGCCTGCTAAGTGACGTCTTCAACCTCTCTTGTATTAGTTTCACCTTCTCAGTCGTTTGCTGGATGAGCTCGGGTCCAGTTAACACCTTCTCTCCTTCTTGGAACCAACAAAGTGGTGTTCGGCACTTTCTCCCATAGAGAGCTTCAAACGGCGCCATTCCGATGCTAGACTGAAAGCTGTTGTTGTAAGTGAATTCCACTAGCGGTAAGACTTCATCCCAAGCACCTAAGTGATCTAGGACGCACGTCCTCAGTAAGTCTTTGAGCGTCTGGATGGTCCTTTCAGACTGGCCGTCCGTCTGAGGGTGATAAGTTGAGCTCATCTGCAGTCTGCTTCCCAATTCGCCTTGCAAAGATTGCCAAAACCGAGATGTGAATCTCGTGTCTCGGTCAGAAATGATGCTCGAAGGCACTCCATGCAAACGAACGATCTCTCTGATATACAACTTGGCTAGGTTGGTCATCGACATCTTCAAGTTGACTGCCAGGAAGTGAGCGCTCTTCGTTAGTCGATCCACGATCACCCAAATTGAGTCATGATTTCTAACCGTGCGTGGTAAGTGGGTCACGAAATCCATGGAGACGTTGTCCCACTTCCATTCAGGAATTTCCAACTGCTGAAGTAAACCACCCGATCTCTGGTGTTCCGCCTTCGCACGTTGACATGTTAGACATGATGCCACAAAACGAGCGACATCATTCTTCATTCCAGGCCACCAAAAGGATTTCCGGAGATCTTGATACATCTTAGTCATACCAGGGTGTATGCTAAGACGATTGTGATGCCCTTCCTCCAAGATAATCCTCTTTAGATCTCCATCGTTTGGAACGCACGTCCTACCCATATAGCGTAATAGACCGTCCGTTCCAGTGTTGGATTCCTTAGCTTGATCTGAACCGAGTGTATTCAAAATCTTCACCAGGTCTTCGTCCTCCCGTTGCTTCATCTTGATCCGGTCAAAAATATTACTGAATATTCTAAGGTTACAACATTTGATGCTGTTCGGTTCCAACTCGAACTACAACCTTAAATCTCTAAAGCTTTCAACCAGACTGAGTTCTTTCACCATCATAATCGAGACATGAACTGCTTTTCTGCTTAATGCATCCGCCACTACATTAGCCTTTCCCGGATGATAAAGCAGTTCAAAATCATAATCCTTTAAGAACTCCAGCCAACGTCTCTGCCTCATGTTCAACTCCTTCTGATCAAATAAATACTTGAGGCTCTTGTGATCACTGAAGACTTGGAATGTGGATCCGTACAAGTAATGCCTCCAAATCTTCAGTGCGAAAACGACCGCTGCCAACTCCAGGTCGTGCATTGGGTAGTTTCTCTCGTGAATCTTCAGTTGACGAGAAGTGTACGCGACCGCTCTCTTCTCTTGCATTAGCACACAACCCAAACCTTGGTGAGAAGCGTCGTAGTATACCTCGAACGGTTTGGCTGTGTCCGGAATAATTAGAACTAGAGCGCTCGTCAACTTGTGCTTCAGCTCTTGAAAGCTTTCTTCACACCGATCGGTCCAGGCGAACGGTTGATCTTTCCTGGTCAACTAAGTTAACAGAGCTACTATCTTAGCAAATCCTTCAATAAAACGCCGATAGTAACCCGCGAGTCCTACAAAGCTTCTGATCTCCGTGACCGAACGTGGACTCTCCCATTCCAGTACCGCTCGTACCTTAGCTGGGTCTACAGAGATACCTCCAACCGACACCACGTGCCCCAAGAATTGAACTTCCTTCATCCAGAACTCACATTTTGATAACTTGGCGTACAACTCCTTTTCCCTTAATATGCCAAGTACAATTCTCAGGTGCTCCTCATGTTCGTCCTGGGTCTTGGAGTAGATGAGGATATCATCGATGAAGACGACCACAAACTTGTCCAAGTATGGCCTAAAAATGCGGTTCATATAATCCATGAAGATTGCTGGTGCATTCGTCACACCGAACGACATCACTACATATTCGTAATGTCCGTAACGAGATCTGAAAGCAGTCTTCTGGATGTCTTCCTCCTTAACTCTGATTTGATGATATCCCGACCGCAAATCAATCTTCGAGAATACTGTGGCCCCATGCAGTTGATCCAACAAATCATCTATCCTTGGCAATGGGTACTTATTCTTGATGGTCAGCTTGTTTAATTGTCTGTAGTCAATGCAAAGTCTAGAGCTGCCATCTTTCTTCTTCACTAAGAGAACAGGCGCTCCCAGGGTGATACGCTCGGCCTGATAAACTGCTTGTCCATCAACTCTTCAATCTGCTTCTTAAGTTCAGCTAACTCCGCAGGCGACATACGATAAGGTTGAACGGAGATGGGTGCTGCGGTCGTCACCAAATCAATGGTGAATTCGACTTCGCGAGGAGGGGAAAGTCCAGGTATTTCTTTCGGAAAGACGTCCGGGAATTCATCCACAACCGATCGTCCGTTACTGAGTTTACTACTGGACAATCGTTCTAAGTTCACTTCTCCCATCTTTTTGTCCTCGTGCGTCATTATCAGGAAACAGCTGGCGCCCTCCATAATGTCTTCTTTTAGTTGACCGAGCGTCACTGATAACTCTTCTTCTTCTTCATCAGGAAATACCAATTCCTTCTTACCACAATCTATGAGAATGCGATTGGTAGCCAACCAATCCATTCCTAAAATCACCTCTAACTCCTTTAGAGGTAAACAGATCAAATTCACCTTATATCTACGCCCCTCAACCTCAATAGGACATCTAATGCATACGGTAGACGTCCTAACCTCTCCAGCCGCTGGGGTTGACACCACCAAGTCGAACTGCATCTCACTCTCTGCCAATCCCAATTTTTCAACACACGCCTTCGAGATGAAGGAGTGGGTCGCCCCGAATCATACAGTACACAACAGGGTATTCCATACATTAAGCAGGTGCTGATGATAAGTGTACCTGAGCTGGCTGCTTCCGCGCCCGTTATGGCATATACACGCCCAACCGCTTGGGCTCGACCACCTCTTGGTTGATTCCTTCCCGTGTTCGGTGGTCTCATCACCGCTCGTCCTCCAAAGTTGCACTCATTCTCCAAGTGTCCATTCCTTCCACAACGAGTGCAGTGTTTTCCTCCCACCAGCTGAGGACATGACGAACGGTAATGTGGTCCTCCACACTGGAAACAAGTAATGTTTCCTTGTTGTCCAGATTGTCTGGCAGCGACCAGCGCTTGAGACCCACTTGTATTTGATGGTTGGTTTGGATGAGTGTAAGGTGTTCTTCTCTGATTAACATTACCTCTGGATACGATCGGTCCCCTAACCACCTGTTGTTGCTTCTTCTGTCGTTCTACCTTTGCCATATTCTTCTCCAGTACTTTGGCTCTCTCCACCATGGCAGGAAATGACCGAATACATAAACTGGAGATCAACACCTTCAGATCACTCCTCAGTCCGTTCTCAAATTTCCTACACTGCCACTCTTCACTACTGGCCATCGTATTGAAACGGACGAGATGCTTGAACTTGTTGGTATATTCCGAGACAGACATCCCACCTTGTACCAACTGAAGGAATTTCACCTCCTTTGCAAAACGGACGCTGTCTGGGAAGTATTCTTCATAAAATTTGCTCCGGAATACTTCCCATGTGATGGGACTTTGGGCGTCCGTCAAAATAGTCCTCATACTCGCCCACCAGTGACTTGCTTCCCCGGTCAGTAGATATTCCGTGAATGGTAAGCGATTCTCGTCCAGGCACCTCTTAGCGTTATAAATTCTATCCATGTCCCGCAGCCACTGATCTGCCTCATCAGGAAGGCATTTCCCACTGAATTTTGCGGGGTGATGCTGAAGGAAACTCTCCAAGCTCCACTCAGCCTGTTGGGTAACGTTGGAAAAGGACGCTCCCGGTGTGTTCCTGGTAGCGGCAATGATCTCCATCAACTGCCTCTGTGTAGCTTCAGAGTTGGCGCGAGAGGCCTCCAAACTCTTTAAAGCATTCTCGTTCTGCTGCATTAGGGTAGCGTTCTGTTCCATCAATGTAGTGTTCTGCTGTTGTAACCTATCTATCACCGATTCCAACAACCTGGTGTTGTCGGACGTATCGCGCTCGGAAGGTTGAGGTGGAGGAGGGAGTCTAGGTGCCATTTTTTCTCTGGGAAGCAGAGAAAAACGATCGTTAGTGAACTCTAAAGAGTTCAAGAGTTATTCATTAAACGAACGTTGAGCACACAGCAAAAACACAGTGCACTCATAACCTACAGTGTCCTTAAAAGAACAAAACTGCTCTGATACCACTAATGTAGCATCCCAAAATATAGTAATAACCATAAATTAGAATTAATTACATTGCATTTTCAACAGTGCAGTCTTACACAAAAAAATCAACGCGCAAAAGCCGAACGACATTAAGTACAGAGTTGATTAATATAATACAGAAGTAACGAGAGTTCGGGACGAACGGTTTTACAAAACCAAATAATCGAACGTTCAAAAACAAAATTAACTAACTATCATCTATGAATAACCGGACGCTCTAAGGCTCGGCCTTGACTTCCACATCTACCAGATTCTCCCCTTCAATTATATCTTCCAACAAGGCATCTCCTTCTGCTCACATCCACACGAATGATCATTGCAATTGACAGGACGGACGTACAAAGGCGAGACAACACAAGGAAAACACAGGGTAAGCTTATGTAATTTAATTCACACATCAACAGATAAAGTAAACATTTCAAACAATACACGAATCTAGTTCAATATTCATATATATATATATATATATATATATATATATATATATATATAATCATACGAACACTATCTCTAGACGGACCGTTCGGACTGTATGAATCTGTGTAGCTACAGGCGTTCTTGCACCCGGGTGATGTAGTAACTGGGATACACTCAACAGCTGCCACCCGAGGTTAACCCTATCCAAAGTACCCCTAAGGACTAGGACCTCCTGCCGTTCCCACACATGACCTACCCTCCTCTACGTGAGGACGAGTACTCACGAAACATCAGGATGAATTGCCAGCATTACCATAACCACAGTCATACTTTACCAATTCCAATATTCAAAGGATGAGTCGTTCCTCCCCGGAACGCTCGTTCAAAATCCATAATCGCTTATTCATCTCATATAATATTCATCCTTTAAAATCTTCCACTTTATTATCATTTTCATCATCAGTTATAAGGACATAAATAACGAACGTTTAGCCCTCTTCAGAACAAGGACGAACGATAAGAATGAGACCAATGATTCTCCTGTCCAGAACAGAAGAAGACTAAGAGAATATCTTTTAGATCTAAGAAATGGACTGAGTAAGCTAGGGCAAACTGTGACAAACGATAATTACCACGTGAGTCAGTTAAATGAACTAACTCTCTTGAATTCCAACCAATACTTAAGGAATAAGTCAAGTATGGAGGCCTTAGGCCGGATCCAATGCGAGAAGAAAATCAAGGTGTTAAAGACTATCTTTAGAATAATTCACATACGGAAGTCAAATGCCAATAAATGACCGAACATGGAAAAAGGGAAATATTATTACAGTTGAACGAACACTATTTTATCAAGGTTGGTTATACAATAATGCGAGCGCTTGGTATAAGACCGAGCACTACTTAGGACGGACGCTAGGTGTAGAACCGAGCGCTTCTTGTTACGAAAGCTAGGTGTAAGACCGAGCGTTACTTATTACGAACGCTAGGTAAAAGACCGAGCGCTACTTATTACGAACGCTAGGTGTAAAACCGAGCATTACTATTTTTAAAATACAAGGTATAAATATATATTACTTTATTTCAGATATCCAGATACCACTAGGTTGAGCCGAACGCTCAAACATAGTATTTCACATAAGGACGCTCGTTCTGGACCAGAGTTCTCTCCAAATGAAAGAATTCCATTTTAAACAGTTTACTAGAAAACCGAACGGTAGTGGACCGTTCGATTACGAACGTACATTATCATAGTGAGAATGTCATTTTCATATTTTTCATCTATTTTCAACTCAAGTTTCAACATATCAGTTCATATCTTATAACTTCATATCAAATATCAATTTACATACTTTACAGAATTCCACATTAATAATTCATACTTCATAGTGATAACTCATATTCACATTTATACATCTCAAACATCATCATACATATCAACCAGCATGCATCATATTCATTCAATCAACTAAACGAACGTTCAAACATTTCCATAGCATACAAATTAAATTAAATAAGCTTTCCTTACCTGGATTCGTGAGTGAAAAACGTCCTAACGTATTGTTCTTGGTTCGCCCAACTACAACTTCTACCCTCAAGATCACTCAACTCTTTCAAACAGTTTTAGATTCTGAAGCTGTTCGGTTCAGAATGGATCTCACGACGCAGGGAACTCTTCTACGGTTTCTGAATGGTGATCGGAGAAGAAAGTAGTGAGTTACAGTAGATAGAAGAGGAAAACTTTCTAGAGAGAAGGAGGAGAAAATGAAAATCAGTCTTCAGGAGGAAGAAGGGTGCATGCAGAGAGAGTGGAAAGATGGTTTCAGAAATCATTTTTCTTCCCAAGGTAAAACGAACGCTCCCTCTCATGCGGACACCTGTCTTCCACTACTGATTTTCGAACCTTCCATTCTTGACACCTGGCGTCAGTGTGCAGAATTTGGGAGTGCGTTTTTAATGCACCTGAGCAGGGTTTAGGGTGTAATAAATGAGATTTAACAGGTGGGGTTTGGGTTAAATTTCCAAGGTCTGACACTAAACTTTTTTAATATTGTGAGGTTAAATAGATTATATCCAATCTACTAAGATCGAAATATATTAAAGTTTAGTACATACAAAAATTTTAGTTTTGTATTAAATTTAGGAACTTAAAAAAGTATTAAACCTTTTACTTATTAAAATATTTTAATCTTCTAAGTTTTAATTATATTTCGAAACAATTAGACAAATTAAAATAGCGTACAAAATATTTGTAAAAAGATTTTGAAGAAAAATGTTAACAAAAAAAATAAACATCTTACTTTAATAAAGAATTTTGACGATGATAAATCAACGAAGAAGTGTTAAAAACTTAAAAAATATTTACAAGATACATTGAAAACTTCTTTTACTCATAAGTCATATTCATCAATACAATTATCTTAATGTAAGGAAAAATGCCAAACAAATAAAAAAAAAACTTGTAGTTGCGCTTTATTTTCTAAATACAAGAATCTTCCAAGTTAAACGATCAATTTTTAAGAAAAGTTCTTACAAAGCGCTGCAATGTATATATTCTGAATAACACGTCAAAAATTACTTTCGTTCATACATATTTATCAAGTCGAGCATTTAAGCTTTTAAAGAATAATTTCAAGAGCTTGCAACGTGCTAGAAGGCTTGTGAAAGTTTTCCATTAACACTATTCAAGCCCAGTCTATTCTCACCAATTTTTGATATACCATATGTAGTTATAAGTAGAAGCTTCAAATCCCACATTTCTCCAAGCCTTCGTTGATCCCAAACACAACTATCAGCTCTTCAAGATTGAGTTGATGCTTTTTACTGGAGGTGAGACCTTGAATGATGGCGAGCTATAGGGGAACAACCCGGGGTGAAAATTTTCACAAAGAAGGGACTTTAGAAGGGTTTTAGCTTTTTCTTAAATAGAAAGAAGATTTATGTTTTGTGATTAGGGGTGCCCCACAAAATCCATTCACGTCATATATTTTTTCTCTAGTCCACATATATTTAAAATCTATTTTATTAAAGACTCAATTCATTTAAGATTCATTTTATTAAATTTAGATTTTAATATATTTATATTCTTTTTTATTAGATAATCATTCTTTTAATATCAATTTTCTAATATAGAAAATTTAGATTTCTTGTTTATGTTTTTATCTAAATTTTCAGTAGATCCAGACCAACCATCGAGATAGTCCAAATCGTATCAAAAGTTGAGATAGATCATCCATGTTAAAGGTCGAGAAAAGTCGACTCGAGCCAAAGGCCGAGAAGGATTGATCGAGGTCAATTTGGGAAAAATTTCGAGATAGGTTGGCTCAAGTCAAAAGGTCGAGATGGATTGGTGTGAGTCCAAGTTTAAAAGGGCCAGTCCAAGCCAAAGGCCACCTGAGTCGGCCCATTCAAAATTTGATTGAATTCTATTGAGACGGCCTAACCAAATTTTGACCGAATTTGGCCAACTCGATCTCAAGCGAAATTTAACTGAGTAGGTCGTGACTGAAATTCGGCTGAATTTTACTAAGTTGTTCTCAACGAAAATTATCTCCACTTTTGATGAAAAATCAAGGATCACGTAGTTCTGACTGAGATTGCCATTTGAAAAACAGGTTGATATTTTTTTGTTTTAGAAGTTTTATGATTTTTTTGGTATTTTTGATTTTTTATAAAAAAGTGTCACAACGTGGACAAGAGCTAGATACAAGACACAGATGGAAAATAAAATTATTTTTTCTGTGATTTTTGAGGGTTTTGTACTTTTTATTATGAAAAATTAAGATGACAAAGACAAATCACACAAATATTTACATTTATTTGTAAGAAAAATATTTTCAATTTTTTTTATTTAATTATCAAGCAAATCCGAAACTTGATATGATAATAAATATTTTTAATTATTATGAAAAATACAATTATCAAGTGAGTTCGAGACATGATAACCAAAAATAATAAGAAAGTTTAAAAAATTAACAAGATTCACTACTATGCATAAATGACATAATGAACAATTTGAGAGTGTACAACTAGCAAATAAGATGTGTGCATGTGGACAATTAAGATGAGTGTGCATGTGAACAATTAAGATAAATATTCATACGAAAAATTAAGATGTGTGTGCATATGAACAATTAAGATGCAACAAACACAATCAAACCACAACAAAATAAAACATAGGGGTGTGGGGTTAATAATTGTGGGGGACATGAACTGAAAATAAATAAAAATAAAATCCAAAGATAATAAGTGAAAACATAATAAACCAGGGGTGACGAAGTGTTTGGTCCAACCAATGAAGGAAGAGACTGAAATCGGGGATGCACAACGAATTGGCTTCAACACTTCCATTCTCACAGCTTCATGAGCCTCTCCTTTCCACTAACCATTGCTCAATGTTTTATTGATAACTTTCTCCACAAACTCCAAATACAATGAAACTTTTTGGGTTAGAATCTAGACTCAAAGTGCTTTCAATCGAATACTCACATATTTTTTGGACATCTGAGTTTGGTGTAGTATAATTTCGAAATCCGGCTTTGCAGTTCCGTTTCTGGCACTGACTTGGCTCACTGTTGTGCTCATATATTTTTCCATAGAACTCTAAATGCAATAAAACCTTTTGGGTTAGAATCTAGACTCAAAGGGCTTTCATTTGAATACTCACACATATTTTTTGGACATCCGAGTTAGTTGCATTATGATTTCAAAATGTTTTGGACATATGAGTTAGGTGCAATATGATTTCAAAATCAGGCTTTGCAATTCCGTTTCTGGCATTGACCTCAGCTCACTATTGTGCTCATATCTTTTTCCATAGAACTCTAAATGCAATGAAACTTTTTGGATCAGATTCTAGACTAAAAGGGCTTTCATTTGACCTCTGAGTTAGGTGCAACTCAATTTTGAAGAAACGAGTTGTGAAAGGATTTCAGTGTTTGATTATGATGATGGAAATCAAACTTGTGGATGAAACATTTTGAAGATGGTTTGCTGAATGATGTAAGGAATATGGAGAGTGCAGAGGAGGAAAGAGGTTGAAAGCAATTGGGTTTGGTTTTAGAAGACCTATTTTCAATTTCTCGGATATGCTAGAATGGATGACGGGTTTCCCTCATGTTCTTCATTGTGATGACCTTGGTACGTAGTAGGAATTGTTCTATTTGTGACCATTAGTTCAGAGGGAAAGCTAAAGAGGAGGATTCTAATCAGACTTGAAAGGTTCCCCCTTGTCATGGATTCAAGAGCTTCTTTTTTGTAGAGAAAAGAGTGTTAGATATGTAAAATGTCGGTCATTTTGATTGGCTTGTGATGTAGTGGGTTGGTAGGAAAATTTGTTTGTGTATATCATTGGAAGGTTGCTGGAAAATGTTACAAAGAGGGGCCAGTAGGCCAATTATTAACATAAGAACAAAATGGGAGAAAAACCAAGGTGTAGTGTAATTGGTGGAGTATTATTCAAATGAAGGTGAAAATAAAATGGCGGGGTAGGATTATTGAATTATTCGTAGAACCCAACAAAATGTTGAGTGTGATACTATTAGCTTCTATTACTAGGTGCAAGTATATCGAGAGATAAAAGAAAGAAAGAAAGAAATATTTGTCAACGTGAAGTGTGGGTTGAATGTGAGTAGGAAAAGATTGGGAAAGAAGAAACCAAAGAGAAAAAAAATTATTTATTACTTGTCTAATTTTTTTTACTTATATACAATGTTTTATTTTTTATTTTTTATATTTTTATAACAAATTATCCGGACAAAATTGGATGTTGACAGATGTGATTCTTTTTCTATTAGAAAATAGACTAAAAATCTTTCCAATGACAAAATTCTTTTTTTAGACACCAACACTCAATCCTAAAAAAAACAATCGTAATCAATTACGAATGCTAGGTAATTGATTACAGAATGCTAGGTAATCGATTATAGAATGCTAGGTAATCGATTACAGAATGCTAGGTAATCGATTACAGAATAAAACCCTGTTTTGTTTCCCAACACTCTACGTCGTCACAATTGTTTCTCTCTCCCACTTTCTCTGACATATCTAAACCCTTCAAAATTTCTTCGTCCTTCCAAAACCTTAAACCCTAACAAATCCCCAATGGCAGAATGCGCTAATTAAAAGCAAATGGCTTCCTCTTCCACAATAGCATGTCGTTGTCGCGACAACCCACCCCATCCTTCCACCAACTAATGAGCTTTTCTCCACGACCGACGAATATGAATGGTGTATTTCCAATAACGGTCCTATGTTCCGGGGTCAATCTTCCATTGAATCCATAAACAAATTAACTGCATGAAAAAATTAAAACAATAACCAAAGGGCGAACTCAAAATGAAAATGGGTACATCAAAAACACCAAAGGATAAATGAAAATGAAGTAAGAGAAAAAAGGGAAAGGGGAAAGGGGAAATGGGAAATGGGAAACAGAAAATGCAAAGGAGAAAGGAAATACTTTGTCACCAGAGCTTTCCATTGCTTCACCGAAGTCTTGCCGGATTGTCTCGTCGGAGAAGATGACCCTTTATGCTTGCTTCGTGAGAGAGAAGGAGAAAAAGCGCACACAGAAATTGCAAACGAAAATGCACAATGAAGGAAGAATGAAAACAAAAATAGGAGGGGTATTTTTGGATACTAAATTCATTAACTCTTGCACGCTAACTTTTTTGAATAAAATATTATTTAAAACGATTCAATAACATTTTGACTCATGTTCATTCGTGTAACATCCCAAAAATATAGTCTAAAACTATATAATAGAATAATCACATTAGTTAATAAACCAGATCAGTCTTATACTAGAGTCGAGCGTACGCTCATGGCCGAACGGCCTTACAGAATGATTACAACTAAAACTGCACAGGATAAGCAAACCTGACCGAACGGTTTACAAAAGTTTATACCGAACGGTCAAATAAAATCAAAAGAGAAGGTGATCGAACGACCACCTTACTATAACTAGACTATTGATCGAACGACCACCTTACTATAACTAGACTATTGATCGAACGTCCTACTGTTCGGTCTTCACTTCAATTTCTTCCAAATTTTCTTCTTCCAGCGCCTCTTCCAGGAGCTCGTCTCCTTCTGCTCACATCCACACGGATGATCATTGCAATGACAAGGACGGACGTACAAAACCAGACAACACAAGAAAACACAGGGTAAGCTTATGTAATTTAAATCATGCATAAACGTACATTTCACAAAATCATTAAAACAAGATAATTCATAGTTCGTTCACACAAAGCCTATTACTAGACTGACTGTCCGGACCGTATGAAATCTGCGTAGCTACAGGCGTTCGTGCACCTGGGTGATGTAGTAACTGGGATGCCCTCAACAACTGCCACCCGAGGTTAGCCCTATTTGTCCAAAGTACCCCTAAGGACTAGGACCTCCTGCCGTTCCCACACATGACCTACCCTCTTCTACGTGAAGACAAGTACCCACGGAACATCAGGATGAACAACCAACTTAGCATGCCCACAATCATACTTTATAAATTCAATAATTCATCTCATATTTTCTTCATCTTTCAGTATCATCTCCTCAAATTCATCTTTCATTAACAATCATCTAAATTTCTTCTTGGTTCAAAGGTTATTAAGGATACTCAATACCGAACGTTAAATGCTGACTCAGAACTAGAATTAACACTTGGAGCGAGACCGAGAGGTCTCCAGTTCCATAATAGATTAAAACCGAGAGGATTACTATCGGTTTGAGAAAGAAGCCGAGTTCAATCATATAAGCATAAACGACCAGAACGAACGATCGTTACTTAAAAGGTGAGCCAATTTTTAGATGAACTGACTCTTGTGAGTTCTAACCGAACATCGAAAAGACCATATCAATTACTAAGGCTCTAGGCCGGAACCAATAATTCAGACACGTCAAGATTTTTAAAGAACCATACTTAAAAGAATTCACATAAAGAAACATATCATCAGTCAATGACCGAACACGTTAGAGGGAAATTCTATTGACGTTGGACGAACACTATTTTCATCAAGATATATTATAAAAGGAATGAGACGATCGCTTGGTATAAGACCAAGAATTATTCAGACGATCGCTTGGTATAAGACCAAGCAATACGTAGACGATCGCTTTGTATAAGACCAAGCAATACTCAGACGATCGCTTGGTATGAGACCAAGCAATACTCAGACGATCGCTTGGTATGAGACCAAGCACTACTCATACGATCGCTTATGCACAGTATTTAGAAACGAAGACGATCATCCTCAACTAAGATTCTTCCCAAATGAAAGAATCCAAGTCTAATCAAATTTATTATTGAAATACCAAACGGTCGATGACCATTCGGTGACAAAGTACTCTTTCATATATAAGTTTCATATCGTAATCATTTGTCTCAATTAAATTTCTAAACATATATCTTCATACTTTCATATATTAATATCATGGTCCATTTTCATACATCAGAACATAGCACAATCATATTTCATTTCCAATCATTAAATAACCGAACGTTCATACAATCCAAACATATCAACCATCATGCATTATATTCATTTCAGTCAATTAACGATCGTTCATACAACACAATAAACATACAAATTAAATTAAATAAGCTTCCCTTACCTCTGAGCGTGAACGAACATTTCCAGAGGCAGAATACAATTTCACCACTACCGGTTTCCCTACCGTCAACGCTCGACAATTCCAACTACACAAAGTGACAACCCAACACTATCAGAACCACTCATTTTGAGAATGGTGATCAACACAGGAACCCAGAACTGAGTTTGCATGTTTAGGAAATGAACGACTGGGTGAAAAGAAAGACTTACCAGCTCAGCTTCACAAATCGAACGGTTTATTTGGAAGCTCTTGACGCTGGAAGTGCTTCTACGGTGGCTGAACGGAGATCGAAAAAGGAAAAGTGTGTGTGGTCTTAGAGAGAAGATGAAGAGGATGTAGAGAGAAGGAGGAGAGAATGAGATTCTTCAGAAATTTGAAAAGAGGGTGCATGCAGAGAGTGGAGTAGATTTTCTGAAAATCCAAGTTTTGCTTCCCACGTCAAAACGAACGTCCCCTCATCTGTCGGCACCTGCTTTCCACTAACTGATTTCCGGATCCTCTTCGCTTGACACCTGACGTCCGTCATCTGGAGCCCCCCTCTTGACACGTGAACTCCACTAAAACGATACGTGCGTGGATTTTACTGGTTATGACAATTCGTTATCAAAATATTGTCAAAATAAATTATCAAATATCGAGATCTAAAAAAATATTAATTAATAATATTAAAATACAAAATAATACATAATTAAATTAAATTTAGTTAATTAATAAACTAACTCAACTTATTACGAGTTAAATTTGAATAAATCGATTTCTAAATGGATTAAATTGAAAACTAATATAAAAAATTATATATATATATATATATATATATATATATATATATATATATATATATATATATATATATAATATATATATATGTATATCACATGTAACGTTTTAAGAAAATTATCCAACATTTACATGTCCACGTGTCTCTCTCTGTGCAAGTCGCAAGTCCCAACTAAATTAATACAATTAATTACTATAGAGAGAGTCAAACTGGTATATATTTATAATATGCTGTATTAAATATCCGTAGATAGGATACTCTCTAATATCAATAGGATCTGGCCCATAAAGATTATATATATATATATATATATATATATATATATATATATATATATATATATATATATATATATATATATATATATATATATATATATTATTGTACAACATTTATTTATGCAAAATTGGAATTTTTCATCATTTTATTCAGGCAAAATTGGTTTTACATGTTAAATATTATATTTTAAATTAATATTTGAATTATTTATATATAACACGTGTTAGTAAAAATATAAAAAACTGGTTTCTCTAAATTAAAGCAACTATTCAATTTTACATATAAATTTAAATACTAAAATCATATTTAACTTTTATATTTTATATTTTGATGGCGGGAAACGAAGAACGAAAGAGTATTTGTTTGAGTCTATAAATAGGCTCTTATTTTCCTTCAACATCAACTCTTTCCTTGTGCTCTAGATCTCTGAAATCATTAAGAATTGTGTGTACTCTTGCTCAGCTAAGGAAACTCTTGTCTGCGAAGCTGTTGAAGTGCTACTACGGTGATAGAGGAATAACTGGTTCATCCTTGGTGCAACTAAGGAAGTGTTTGGAAGAGGTTCATCCTTCGTGAAGTATTCGGAGGAAGTTATTCATCCTTTGTGAAGACTCAAAGGAGGTGCAAGTTCATCTCTTGTAGTATCAAGAGAGGTGGTTTCTAAACTTGTACAAATTGTTTCTTTGTGATTGTAATTTGTAATCATTTTGTGATTAGTGAAGTGTTTATCTTGGTTTGAGATAAGCGACTGGACGTAGGACTGGTAAGATCCGAACTAGGATAAAATCATCTGTGCAAATTTCTCTCAACCTTACTCTTGTTATTAATTTTTATTATATGCTTAGTAAGTAAAACTGAGAAGAAATTTAAAAAAGCACACTTTATTATTAAAACCAATTCAACCCCCCCCTCCACCCGTCGTGGTTTGTTATCCACGCTAATCATTCCATTGCAGCTGCTCTAACAATCAGGGGTACGTAGTTCTTTAGAAAATAATTTTGGAAAGATGTTTGAGAAATTGATTTGGAAAAGGATTGAGGAAAATTTTAGATTTTTGGGAGGTAAACCTAGCAAGGACTAGCCTTGCTCCTATTTATCTTCACTTTTGATGAAAAATCAAAAATAACGTAGTTTTGACCGAGATTGCCATTTGAAAAACAGGTTGATATTTTTTTGTTTTTAGAAGTTTTATGATTTTTTTGGTGTTTCTGGTTTTTTATAAAAAAAGTGTCACAAAGTGGACAAGAGCTAGATACAAAACACATATGGAAGATAAAATTATTTTTTCTGTGATTTTTGAGGGTTTTGTATTTTCTTTATGATTTTTTATTATGAAAAATTTAGATGACAAAGACAAATCATACAATATATTTATATTTAATTGTAAGAAAAATATTTTCAATTTTTTTTATTTAATTATCAAGCAAATTTGAGATTTGACAAGATAATAAATATTTATAATTATTATGAAAAATCTAATCATCAAATGAGTCCGAGACTTAATGTGAGACCCTAGATAATTAACACTGCAACTCAAGTCAAATCAATTTTTTAAAGCATTAAAACCCACCTGCAGTGCAGTCCACGTCACTACTCAGACAATTAAAACCCACTTACATACTCTCTGCCTGCACAGAAAAACGCACGCACACACTGACACACGCCTGCCAAGTGTCGTTTTAGAACTTTCGGAAATCAGTAGTGGGGTACAGGTGGCAGTCTGAGGGTGCATGACCGTTTGACGTGGGGAAAGAAAATGATTTCTCTGAAAACCACTTTCTCTCACTCTCTGCATTCACCTTCTTCCTCACGAAACTCAACCCTTCATCTTCTCCAACTTCTCTCTAGAACTCCCAACTTCTCTCTACTGTAAATCTCACGCCTCTTCTCCGATCAACTTGCAGCACCGTAGGAACGTTCGCCCAACTACAAGCTACCAACTGGACCGAACAGTTTCAAAGGTTGAAACTGGTAAGTCTCCTTTAGTAGTTCGTTCTAGGGTTTCTTGAAAAACTGCGTTTTGGCTGCATGCAAGAGTGTATTCTAAGTCCTGTGATTTTATTGTGGCTAGATTTGTTTTGAAAGAGTAAAGTGATACTGAGGGTAGCAAAACGTTAGTTGAACGAAGCCACCAATCTTGCACTTAGGATAAAGTTGCTTACAAATCCGGGTAAGGGAAGCTTATATGTTTAATTTATACTTGCATGTTGTATGATTTGATTTGGATGTATGAAAAGTATGCTGTTTGAACTGTTAGAAACGATCACTGATATGTATATGTTTTCCTGAATTGGTTGAACTGCATGTTGGTTTGATACGTATGGATGATTACTGTAAGTATGAGTTATGAATGTGATGAACTCTATAAAGTCTATAAATTAATATTGGATGTGAAGTTACAAAGTATGAATCGTATGAAAAATGTTAAAATTAAGATGGTTGTAAAAAATATGGATATGATAATTCTTCCTATGATAAATTACGCTCGTCATCGTACGGTCTTATACCGTTCGGTTTTCCCCGAAAATAACTTAGAATGGAATTCTTTCATTTGGGAAGAACTCCGCTCGAGAACGAGCGTCCCCATTTAAATGTCTGAGCGTTCGGTTCAGCTCAGCTGTATATAAATATTTTAAACTTTAAAATACGTAACGTTCGGTCTTATACCGAAACGTTCGTTCTAAATAGCGCTCGGTCTTATACCGAAGCGTTCGTCCTAAATAGCGCTCGGTCTTATACCGAAGCGTTCGTCCTAAATAACGCTCGGTCTTATACCGAAGCGTTCGTCACAAATTGATGCTCGGTCATCTACCTAGCATTCGTCCTAATCGGTGCTCGGTCACATACCAAGCGCTCGTATTATTGAATAAACACTCGGATAAACTAGCGTTCGTTAAATTTCAAAAGTATTCATCTTCTTTACGTTCGTTCAATTTCTGGCATCGGTTTCCGTATGCAAACTTCTTCAAAGAAAAATTCTAAGTATTCTTGACTCTCCGTTTTACATTGGATCTGGTCCACGTCTTTATCACGAAATTTTTCTAAGTATCAGCACACCTCCAATCGAGTCAGTTCATTTAACTGACCAACCAGATGGTCACGTTCGTCCATCCCGTAGCTTACTTGGACGTTCGTCCTAATTCTTCAGAGGACTGAACGTTCGTCATTTTATGCTCTTAAATCTAAAGATGTAAAAGATGATGAATTATGATAAATTAAAGTGTGAACGCCATATGGAGCGATTATATGATATTGGATTTTGGACGAGCGTTCCAGGGAGGAACGTCTCATATATGTTGATTATGGAATTTGGTAAAGTATGACTGTGGTTATGCTAATGCTGGCATGGTCCATCATGATATTCCGTGATACTCATCTTCACGTAGAGGAGAGTAGTTCATGTGTGGGAATGGCAGGAGGTCCTTAGTCCATAAGTTAACATGGGCGACGTAAGAACGGACTAACCTCGAGTGGCAGCTGTTGAGTGTATCCCAGTTACTACACCACTCGGGTGCAAGGACGCCTGTAGCTACACGGTTCATACAGTCCGGACGGTCGGTCTAGTATATATAAATTTCTATGTTACGTTATGTTAAGTTGTATGCTGTATGTGTGTATTGAAATGTTGAATGTATATGTCGAATGTATGAATTAAATATTATAAGCTTACCCTTTCGTTTTTCCTTGTGTTGTCTACTGTCATGTACGTTCGTCCTGTCATTGCAATGATCATCCGTGTGGATGTGAGCAGATGGTGGTGCGTCTCTTGAAGAAATGCTGGAAGAAGAAAATTTGGAAGATGCTAATCTGGTTGAAGTAGAAGTTAAAGCCGAGCCTTAGAGCGCTCGCTAGGCTTCCTTTTCTTAGTCTTTCAGCATTGTTATGAACGTTCGGTTAGGATTTTGTAAAACCGTTCGTTAAAGTTAAATTCCTATTCTGGTGTTACGCTCGTTATTTTTGTATTCAAGCCGTTCGGCTTTTGAACCTTGATCTATTAATGTAACAATTAAGATGTAACAAACACAATCAAACCACGATAAAATAAAACATAGGGGGTGTGGGGTTAACAATTGTGGGGGACATGAAATCAAAATAAATAAAAATAAAATCCTAAGATAATAAGTGAAAACAGAATAAACTAAGGGTAACGAAGTGTTTGGTCCAACCAATGAAGAGAGAGACTGAAATCGGGGATGCACAACAATAACATTTTGAATAAAATATTATTTAAAACAATTCAATAACATTTTGACTCATGTTCGTTCGTTATTAAAATATTGTCAAAATAAATTATCAAATATCGAGATAAAAAAATATTAATTAATAATATTAAAATACAAAATAATACATAATTAAATTAAATTTAGTTAATTGATAAACCAACTCATCTTATTACGAGTTAAATTCGAATAAATCGATTTTTAAATGGATTAAATTGAAAACTAATATAAAAATTTATATTTTTTCAAACCGAGTTAATCTAAACTTGTGTGGTAGTCTGAATAAGCCTACAGTTATAACCCATTTTATCACGTGTAACGTTTTAAGAAAATTATCCAACATTTACATGTCCACGTGTCTCTCTCTGTGCAAATCGCAAGTCCCAACTAAATTAATACAATTAATTACTATAGAGAGAGTCAAACTGGTATATATTTATAATATGCTGCATTAAATATCCGTACATAGGATACTCTGTAATATCAATAGGATCTGGCCCATAAAGATTATATATATATATATATATATATATATATATATATATATATATATATATATATATATATATATATATATATAGATATTATTAAGAAACGTAAATTAAGAAATTTCAGTTCCTTTTATTAAGGTTATGTCACCCTTGGAAACATATATGGTGATGTTTATTCATATTCTTATTACATAAAAATAATATACTCTTAAGAAAATATATAAGTTTATAATAACAATAAGTTTAAAAGAAGTTTATAATAATAATAATGTTATTATATATTATATCTGTCTCCCCCAAAGTCCGAACTCCAACGGTGTTTATAATAGTTGCATATGGCACTAAGCAGCGAGTTCTGAAGTGAGAAGCAGAGTTGACATTGAAAAACAGAGAGAGAATGGATACGAGTGAGTTGAGAAAAGCGGTGGAGGAGGTGGAACTAGTGGACGCTCATGCTCACAATATAGTTTCTCTTCACTCAAACCTTTCCTTCATCCACGCCTTTTCTGAGGCCAATGGTCAAGCGCTAACTTTCTCACCCAACTCTCTTTCTTTCAAGGTAACTTCGCCTTTACAATTTACTCTCTAACTTTCTTTCATCAACCTTCTATTGCTGTCTCAAGAACAACATTTCCTTCTGCATTTCAAATTATATTTAATTGCTATGTCTCGCAAACTTTGAGCGACATCGAGTCATATGTGTAAGCAATTCAAGGTGCTTACACGAGTCAAGGTGCTGTTTCCTTGCTTCAGAGTGTCGGTGAATTTGATGGTGATTTCAGCACTCGTGCATTACTTTACTCTTCAACTTATATTTGCTAAAATATGATAAAAAAATTATTTGAGGAACTTTATTCTCAGTCTGGCTTGAATCTTATTGTAACAGCCTATTTTGTCATGTTAATATAACAGAGAAATTTAAGAGACATTGCTGAGCTGTATAGATGTGAGATATCCTTGCAAGGTGTTGAAGAATACCGTAGAGTATCTGGATTGCAATCCATCAGCTCATCATGCTTTAAAGCTGCAAGAATAGCTGCCATACTTATTGATGATGGCTTACAATTGGACAAAAAGCATGATGTAGAATGGCACAAGAGTTTTATACCTTTTGTTGGTAGAATCTTAAGAATTGAACGATTGGCCGAGGAAATCCTCGATGAGGTGAGATACGAGCACAAAGGCACTTTTAATTTGCATTATCATGATTATTAGGTATCTTAGGTAAAATTTCATTACAGTATTTCTTGGGGACAAAAAATCCTACTCTGGTATTCGTTTAATGTTACTGTTTTTTTCCACGTCATTATATATGCACTAAAGACAATACTATATCCAAAGCCCTTCTCTACTGTTGAAGTTAGAGGGTTAGGCCTTCAAATTTTCAGACATCTGTTACTTCCTTTCTGTGCAAGCATTTTATAGAATTAAGGAAAAAACAGAAGTCTTGAAATGAGGAGAAATACGTTTGTGTTTTGCAAGGTTCATTCTGGACCAGTAGTTTGCATATGGACTTTCACAATATGTGCATCCATTTCAAAGGCTTCATCTGCTTAGCTATTTATAGAACTTAAAGTGTTTTGGCAAATTACGTTATGCATAACTTATCAGAGAAAAGTCTTTAAATAGAGATTCCTTAGTCTTTGTTGGAAAGGAGATTTGAGCCCAATTCTCTACTCAGCTTTTTGGTGTTGTCTTCTGCTGAACATTAAAAATATACTATATTAGTATATTAAAATTCTTTTTAATATATTTTAAAACATCAAAATTAGTATCCATCAATATATTTTGAAGGTATAACAGAGGAACAACATAGAAAAACCCAACAGACAATCCAAATTCATTTCCAATTCAATTATAATTTAATCAACTTTATATCACATCTTCGGTTTGGATTTTTCGAAATTTGAGTGTTAAACATCTACTCACACATATACTCTTCGAGGGAGAAAAGGAAGGAAGGAACTAATAAGTGTTTTTTCCCCAACATTTTAAGATCCTATAGTATTTGACTTGAAAAAAAAAAGAGAATTTTGATCCTTAGTCTATGGGAGGCTGAAATGTCCAAGACACCCCATCATGATAGCAGGCCAGAAAGTTATTTGCTTTCCGCCAGAACCAGAATTTATCAATAGAAGATGGATTCTCTACAATGCTTGATGGCTATAACTATAGCTTGTTAATGCAAGTGAAGGTCTTACAGAAACTTCGGTGACATTCTTAATTTTGGTGCTTTTTCTTATTGTGATTTCCAGACATCTCCTTCCGATTGCCATCAGTTAATCATTTTCTCACCCCGAAGTGGAGACTATTATGTGGCAGTTGAGTCTAAAAGTGAATTTAGCAAATGTGAAGAAATTAAATTTTATTTGGGAAATTATTCTCATCAGAAGAAGGCTGTGAATCAAGGCCAGTGCTGATTGTTAGGAATATGTAATTGTTCAACTGTATATTTTGCAAACTCCTGTTTAATTGCATCCGTCTATTTTCAGTCTTATTTATGTTCTACCTCTCGGTCGTTCTCATTCACCTTGTTGTTATATTATCTTATATATAAATATTATGTTGAAGGGCCTGCCCGATGGATCTTCTTGGACTGTGGATTCATTTACTAAAGCATTTCTCTCAAAGTTGAAATCATATCCTTTATATGTTTTTCTCTCTATCTCCCTCCACACACATGAAGCAATTCTTCTTTAGCTGTATTAGAATATAATATTTTAGCTGTATTCCTTAGCGACGCTGTTACAGTTGCTGGTGAGATCTTTGGATTGAAAAGCATAGCTGCATACCGCAGTGGCTTAGAAATCAACACTAATGTTACTAATAACGATGCTGAGGAGGGACTAAGGCAAACATTGATTGGTGAGTATAGTGTGCAGGTTTATTTTAATATAATCTGTTTCAGGATATTCTTTCTCATCTTTCTTTACTTTCAGCTGGGAAGCCTGTCCGTATTGCAAACAAAAATCTTATTGACTACATCTTCTTACGAAGTTTGGAAGTTGCTCAATCCTATGACCTGCCAATGCAGATACACACGGGGTATTGGATAATTTTAAATTGTTTGATACTTTTACATATAATGATATCCGAGTATTTTGGGGGAAATATATTTTGGAATTTCAAAAAATTACTCAGCTAGCATAAATTGAAATACTTTGATTTCTATGTGCTTAACAGAACCTTGTTAGTAAGGTTACTTGAACAACAAAGCATATTGAGCTGTGACTATCTTACATTTTGGTCTCAAAACATCACAGGTGTTAGTTAGGTGAAATTAGTTTGCGTCTTGTCCACTTCTAGGATCTACCACACTTTTCCTAAATGTTAAAGATACGTTTTCTTTTCTTATTCCCAGCTTTAGGATACTAATTTGTTCTTTTGTTCGATAGGTTTGGGGATAAAGATTTGGATATGCGACTCTCCAATCCTCTTCATCTACGTGCAGTTCTTGAGGACAAGAGATATTCAAAGTCTCGGATTGTGCTTTTGCATGCATCCTATCCATTCTCAAGGGAAGCGTCATATCTAGCCTCTGTTTACTCACAGGCAAACATTTTACAACTCAATCAATGGCTTGGTATTTTAGTATATTTGAGTTACTGGATAACTGGCATGTAGCACAATCTTCTCTTTCAGGTCTACCTTGATTTTGGGCTGGCAATTCCAAAGTTGAGTGTACATGGGATGATTTCTTCAATGAAAGAGCTATTAGAATTGGCTCCACTAAATAAGGTGGCTATAACAAAATAAATTGAATGTTATGTGTAAATTGCAAAGGAATAAGAATTTTATAATGAAATTAGAATCTTCTTGAATTGGGTTATCCAATGAAACATGTAAATCACAAGATAACGACTTTCTGGCCACGGCATTTGATGTCTCACGAGAATAAACTTTGCAATGCAGGTGATGTTCAGTACTAATGGCTATGCATTTCCTGAAACATTTTACTTAGGTTGGTTAATATACTATTACACCTAATATAAATATTATACTTAAATGCTTTGTTGTGGTATTTAAGTATCTTACTCTACTTGTCCCATAACATATGCAGTTTCCTTTGCTGATGTTAGGAATAAAAGAGAATGAGTTAGACACGTGTGAGACACGTGTAAGGAGAGTAATATGTTATAGTTGTTAGAAGAGAGAGAAGGTATAAATAATAAACTAAGTAGGGGGAGAGGGGGATCGGAGAATTTGTTCAGACTGGATATTTTCCAGAGGAGGAAGGTTAGGCTTCCTTGGGGTGATTCTTGTATTCTGATTCACTCATTCATCATTAATACATATATACATACTTTTCCATTCTTTATTCGAGAGTTGTGGTGAGAAGAGAGTCTTGATTAGGTTATTGGCATAAAGTAACCTAACAATTTGGTCCGACCTGCCGGATCCAAATCGGAGGAGTTGCGCGATGGAGAACAAGATGAATGCACTGGAGGAAAGGTGGGAAGGAAGATTCGATTCCATGGAAGCAATGCTTATGGAGATGCGAGCAGAGATGAGAGGAAGGGCTCGAAATGAGAGTCGCGACCGTGGAAGACGAAACATTAATCGCGACCGTGGGAGAAGAAGGAACCAGCGTCGGAGCTCCGAAGGGAGTCGCGATTCCGTCAACGCTGAACGCAAACGGCGACCACCAGAGAAGTCGGAGGACGAAGCGGAAGAGGACAGAGGAGACGTGCAACGTAGCGGGATGAAACGCATTGAACTCCCAACATTCGAAGGAGTGGACCCCATGGGCTGGATCGCGAAGGCAGAGAAATTTTTCGATCTACAGAACTTGACGGAGAGGAAGAAGATGAAGTTGGTATATACCTGTATGGAGAGAGGCGCGAGCTACTATTGGATTCGTTTCTGGCAGAAGAAAACCCGACATCCAAATTGGAAGATATTCACGGAAGCGCTGACGCGGAGGTTCGGCGAACTGAATCGAGACACCGTTTGTGAGGAGCTGGCAGCGGAGCTACAGGAGGGAAGCGTCAACAAGGACTTCCAGGAGTTGGGAAATTCGGTGCCACAAGCATCGGGAAAACCAGATCACTCATTTTCTGTTTCTGTCGATCTTGGAGCTGGCATTATAAATGGTGTTGAGGCTGTGGGGGCTATTGAGCGAAGATCAGATACTTATTCGTTGATTGGTGATCCGTTCGATCTTGGGTCGACAATGATGAACAGTGATTGCTTTCGCAATGACAAAGAAACCAAACAAAACAATTCGGCAAATAGACCATTTAATTCCGAAAGGGACAGTTCGGTGGAAAGAAAGCTTGATGAGGATATTTTGAGCTCTCAGGAGAGGAGGGTTAGGGATTGGCACTACACTCACTTGGAGCATGATTGTGCTGCTTCACTTAATAATGTTTCTCTTTCCGATTGGAATCACGATGAAGTGTATAGGAGTTTTGGAGGAGATCATGGTATGATTATAAGGGGTCACAGTTTCGTTGTTGAGTATCTGGGAGAAAGAATCACAATTCCCTTGAACCACATTGTAACAAATGTGTCAAATGATATCAAGGAGCCTGGTCAAAATTATAAAATCAAAGTTTCTACAGCAAATAACAACGATTTCTTTGGTGATACTGTTCTTGTTACTGTTTTACTGGGCAGTTTGAAGGCTGGAACTATACAGTGGTACCCACCTTTGCCACAATGGAAATGTTTTTCGGGGAAGCGTTTTAGTTATGGAACTCTAAATACAGTGGTTCTGGAATTTCCTAGTGAAGTTTGGGATTATGCTGGGGACTACTTGGAAGCAACAAATGCGAGGAGAAACACTAGAGGTCACTACTTTATGTTTTGTAATGTTAGGAACGCAGTTGGGGTTCCTGCCCTTATTGCATTAGAAGTTGGTAAAGTAGCCACAGATGGTCAAAGATGGAGCTCTTCGGGTCATCTCAAACATGCAATTAAGGTTCTCCGAAATTTTTTTGGGCAGGATTCAGTTCCAGATCATGTTACATATGTGGTGACTGATTGGGATACTGTTTGGGGGGCGATGATGAGTGGACTACGTGAGTCTGTTAGCAAAATGGACATATTGAGCACTGGAAATGAATATATTGTTGAGATGAAGGGATTAGAAATCAGAGACAAACTTTATTTCTTTGAGTCGGGAGGTTTGGATGTGAATTTAGGAGCTACCTGTTTGGCATCCCTGGGAAAAATGAAAGTAGATTGGTGGCAGTTGAGCATGGAGATTGAGCAGGAAGAATGGAAGACATCGGTGGAGGATTCGAGGAGCAGAATGTTGGAAGTTGATAGAATCCAGGAAGAATGGAAGATATTGGAGGAGGATTTGCCACCACCCAAGCCTCCAGACTTGAATTGGAGGGCATCACCTGGGAAGGGAAGAGGAGCATTACGGCAAATAACAGTTCCCTAACTTCAACCTTGAGGACAAGGTTGATTTTGAGGGGGGGAGTAATGTTAGGAATAAAAGAGAATGAGTTAGACACGTGTGAGACACGTGTAAGGAGAGTAATATGTTATAGTTGTTAGAAGAGAGAGAAGGTATAAATAATAAACTAAGTAGGGGGAGAGGGGGATCGGAGAATTTGTTCAGACTGGATATTTTCCAGAGGAGGAAGGTTAGGCTTCCTTGGGGTGATTGTTGTATTCTGATTCACTCATTCATCATTAATACATATATACATACTTTTCCATTCTTTATTCGAGAGTTGTGGTGAGAAGAGAGTCTTGATTAGGTTATTGGCATAAAGTAACCTAACAGCTGACTCTTAAAATTTCTACACCTATGTTGGCCACACCCGAGGAAAATATACATAGACTTTTTCAGAAAGTCTTAGTCCCTATGTAACGACTAACTACTTTTATTTTTAAACTTCTTATAATATACTTTCCAACTCCTCTCATTACTTTCCTGCTTAACAATTTCTTAGCCCTATGGTTTTGTTTCCTCCAACTCTTGATCCATATGTTGTGTTTGGTGTCCTCATCCACACGTTGTTGTCTATGCCAGTTGAAGCTTGGATATTACCAATACTTTTGTAGGTATATGCACATGAAACTATCCCACTTCCTCCTTGATACCGAAAACTAGATGTAGTATCTGGTGTGAAGAACCATCTACCTAATGTGAATCTGGTAGAATACTAAAAGTCTATGAGAGGAGGAAAAAGAATTAATAGGGTTAAGGGGTTAGGAGGATACTGAGGTGTTTGTAACTGTTAGTAACTGTTAGTTAGAGGGAGGGGAGCCTATTTAAGAGGCTGAGGAACTCTTGTATATTTTTCAGTTTTGTTAATTCTTTTGTATAGACAGGACGTCTTTATCCTTTGGAGGGAGAGAGCTCCTGTGAAGGCCTTGTGTGTGTACATTGTTACTGGTTATAGAAGAAATATACAGTTTTTTTTCTTTTCTGTGCGATTGTGTGTGGTGTGGGAGGAATGTATAGATTTCTTTATCAAAGAAACCTATCAGAGTCTCTCATAGCTTCCTCCACATCCTGTGCAATTTCCATGACTCAAATCAAATTTTTTGGATCAGGTCACTTAATTCGATTCTAGATATTAGCTTGCAACCCTGCATAGAAATATCCCAAGAGTTTATGTTATGTATATATAGAGCTTGTGATGCCAATATTTCAAACTCCTAGGTGTAATCGTCCACCTTTCCATTGTGTCTTATGGCTGCTAATCTTTCAAACACAGTACTATTGTCCCTACCTCTGAATCATGTATTCAACATGTTGGAAACTCTTCCCGATATGGGTTCTTGGATCTGATGCCAAAATTCAAGCTAGTGACTTGTGTTTCCTCCCATACTAATGATAACCAAATTTAATTTTCCGTTTGAGTGAAATTCTGCAGTTCAAAAAAAAATCAGCTCTTGCTATCCACTCTAATGGATCACTTCCTTCGAATGTGGGAAATTCCACCTGTATAGCCCGTGACCTCAACAATATTTCTCCCTCTTAATCAAATCTGATACCATGCACATATCTTTCTTCCTTCTCGTCATTGTTGTTGACTGAATTCTCCCCACCTTCTTTCACTTCTTTGATGTTCGGTAGCTTTCTTTCATAATAGACAAATCTACTTTGAATTCTACAACAACCTTTCCTTGTTCTCTGGCCCATCTTTCCAACATTGATAGGAACCCAAAACTGACAAGAGAAAGAAGAGTAATATTTCTTCATTGAAACTACTGAAAAGAACACAAAAATAGGAGAGCACTCTCTCCTCCAAGGGTCCCTTCACAAAGGGCTGAAGCTCAATCTACAAATTTTCACTCCCCCTTCTCCTCTCTTATACATGACAATATATAGACTTTTACAAAAAGTCTCCATCTCATTTCACATAACAACCAACTGTTAACCAATTAATTATTTCTATTTTTATTTCTCTTCCTACAGTATACTTTCCTGACCCCTCTCTTTTTCCCTTGCCTATCAAACATAGTCAACTTTTCGTTATATCCCTTCAGAATCTAACCCTTTATGTATTATTCAACAATTATCCACTCATAACGCAAGCACCAAAATACAAAGGAATTACTTCTTTTCACACAAGCATTCCCTGTCACAACTAACTGTTATCCTTCACTTGAAAAGGATTCTTCTGAATGAGAGAAGATTTTATTCAATAAATTTATTTGAAACAATATATCAACATCTGTATATAGAGAATTCTAACCCTGAAGTATTGATTACAAAGTGATCTCTAGAATCTTCCAACATCTAACAATACACTTAGTATTCTATTAATAACACTTCCCACACCCCAACATCCCCTTCCCTCCACCCTGCTCCTCAAGTTGGTGAATGGATGTGGAAAGTTCATTAAGGTTTATGAAAGAAAGAAGTGGAAACCCATTCTCTGGGGATCACAAGCACACACCCAATGATTATGATCTTAACCGAAAGATTCTTTCTCGGTTTTGGAGGGGAGAGAAAGGGAGAATATAGAGGAGAGGGGGAGCACGTGTAAGGGGTATGAGAATTTTGGGAAATTGGGAGTGAGGTCAGAGTATATGATTTGTGGAGTTTTTTTTTCTTCTCCTCTGTTTCGTTAAGAGAGAGTGAGCAATAACAAATTATTTCACCTTTGTCTCTATTTCTGTGTTTGGTGCTATAAGGATGTCATTCCCAACTTGGTTGTGAGATCATGAAATCATTCTATGGATGACTTTTGGTAAATAGATTTGCTAACTGTTGCACATATGGAACATAAGAAGTAGTAATAAGGTCAATTCTTAACATGGTATGAAGTCCCACATTAACAAAAGAAAGGTCAATTTACAATATATAAGTAGGTGCAAACCAAAGTCCAGTTCTTAACAATGCTAACGTTAGGGTTGAGTTAGGCTTAAAGTCCACTTCTTGACATGGTATGAAGTCCACATCGGCTAGAGATAACACTAATTTACATTATATAAGTGGGTGCAAACCTCACCTTACAAGCTGATTTTGTAAGGTTAAATTAGACCTAAAGTCTAGTTCTTAACAACGCTAATGCTGGAAACTCCCAAGGTGCATGTAATGTGCTAACTTCAAAGGCGTAGATGGATATATCATATTTAAGATTTTATGATGATTTCAACTTATGAGCCTTTGAATATATTTTAGCTCGTAACTTCTTTTGAAACCTTAGGATTAGAATGTGATGCACAACTTGATGTCATGAATTAATGCTTGAATTTCTTGTCTATGAAAAATGAGAACAACATTATCTCTTTGTGGCTTTTGCTGATTTTGAAATTTTTTAACTCATGGTGTAAATATTACTGGTTAAAGCTATGAGTTATTCTTTTACAGGTGCAAAGAAGTCTCGTGAAGTTGTTTTCTCTGTTCTACATGATGCATGCATTGATGGTGATCTCTCAGTTCCTGAAGCTGTGGAAGCTGCAAAGGACATCTTTGCAAGAAATGCAATTCATTTCTACAAGATTACTCCAGCTAACAGGGTTATCAATTCACATAGTAATTTGTCCCAAAATTTGAGTGGTGACTTAGACATTGATGTCTCACTTGTTCGTGTCATGTGGGTTGATGGTGTTGGACAACACAGATGTCGTGTGAGTCACCCTCAAGGGCTTTTTTCTTTTTATTTCATTGTTCTTTGAGTTTTCTAATTTTAGGTCCATTTTTTATTCTGTTTACATTTGGAATCAATCTAAATTGCGTGGTTCTCATGCCAATCATATTGTATATAGTTAGTTTCATGTTTTTTCTTGGAAATCGTGTGGCAAGAGAAAAAGATGAAATCTATCCTAGAAAAGAATAAGTTGAAAATAAGACTTATTTTATTATTCTCAATCATAAAAAATACATTCTCATACCCTCTATTTGTAATAATCTAGTTCTCCTGAAAAGGGAAATAGAGAAACTAGGAAAAATAAAATAAAATAAACTAAAAGATTATGTATCTATTTCCTCTAATTAGGAAGATTCTAAAGATATTATCTCAAATTACAACACTCCCCCTCAAGTTGGTAAATGAATATCAATCATTCCCAACTTGCCTACAAGATCTTGAAATCTACCCAGAGGAAGCCCTTTTGTAAAAATATATGCTATTTGAAGTTTTGTAGGAACATGAGTTGTAATCACAAAGCCTCTATCAAGATTATCTTTGATGAAATGTCTGTCAATTTCAATGTCTTTGGTTCTGTCATGTTGTACTGGATTATGGGCTATGCTCATAGCAGACTTATTGTCACAGTGTAGTTGCACCGGGTGTTCCACTTTGACTTTAAGATCATCCAAAATGATTTTCATCCAGAGTCCTTCACACATTCCTTGAGCAAGGGCTCGAAATTCAGCTTCTGCACTAGAACGGGATACTCTATCTTGCTTTTTGCTTCTCCATGTTACCAGACTATCTCCAGAAGTTGATTTTCTGTCAGTAATAGAACCTGCATAGTCAGCATCAGTATATATCTTTATAGTCAATGTGTCTTCCCTTTTGAATAATAGCCCATTTCCTGGACTTGACTTCAAGTATTGGAGAATTTTGTCAACTGTTTGCATGTGTCTCTCTCTTGGATCATGCATAAATTGGCTCACTACACTAATTGCATAAGCAATGTCTGGTCTTGTGTGTGATAGATAAATCAATTTTCCCACCAATCTCTGATATTCGGCCTTTACTACAGGAGCACTTTCTTCACTTCCAATTCTGTGATTCTGTTCTATAGGAACTGTTGAGGTTCTACATCCTAGCTTTCATGTTTCTTTGAGGAAATCAAGTATATATTTCCTTTGGGAAATGAAAATTCCGTTCTTGGAGTAGGCAACCTCTATTCCAAGAAAATATTTGAGTTTTCCTAGGTCTTTCATTTCAAATTGAGCTGTCAATTTTTCTTTTAATGCCAATTTTTTTGTTTCATCATCTCCTGCAATAACCATATCATCCACATAGACAAGCAATAGAGTGAGTTTACCTGTAGAAGAGTGCTTTATGAATAGAGTATGATCTCCTTGGCTTTGTCTGTATCCCAAGGAAACCATTGCTTTTGTAAATCTTCCAAACCATGCTCTAGGGGATTGCTTAAGACCATACAATGCTTTCTTCAGGAGTCATACCTTGTTTCTTTCATTTTTCACTTCAAAACCCGGGGGAATCTCCATGTACACTTCCTCATCTAGATTTCCATGAAGAAAGGCATTCTTCACATCCAACTGGTGTAAGTCCCATCCAAAATGGGCAGCCAAAGCGAGAATAACTCGAACTCATCTTTGCCACTGGGGCAAATGTCTCCTCATAATCAATCCCATAGGTTTGGGTATATATCCTTTTGCCACCAATCTAGCTTTATATCTTTCTATTGTCCCATCTGCCTTATGTTTCACTGTGAATATCCATCTACACCCTACTGCCTTCTTGTCTCTTGGCTTATCAACAATCTCCCAAGTTGAATTTCTTTCTAATGCATTCATCTCTTCTTTCATGGCTTGATTCCAATGTTCAAGTTTCATGGCCTCCTGGATTGAGGTAGGAATTTCTGTGGCATCAATGGCAGCAATAAAACTTTTGTGCTTATCAAAGAGATTGTTAGTGCAAACATACTGAGAAATAGGATATTTAGCACATGATCTTCTTCCCTTTCTCAATGCAATGGGTAAGTCCTCAGTAATACTTACCTCTTCCTCATTGATATCTTTAGGAATACTCACCTCCGGATTAGACAATTTTTCTTGCTCGAGAGTCGAAGTGGGTTGTTCTCTTCTTTCATATTTTTTGCCAAAAAATCTGTCTTCCTCTTCTTCCTCACTGTGGACTATGGTAGCTTCATTGCTCAGGTCTTGGGCATCCTGCAAAGACAAACATGGTAATGACAAGAAGGAGAGTTCATCCACTTCAAGTGCTTTCTCCCCTGGAGTGGTGGACTGTCATAAAAGGATTTTGTTTCATGAAAGGTGACATCCATGGTGATAAAGACACGACGACTCTGAGGATGATAACATTTGTACCCTTTTTTATTAGAAGGATACCCAATAAAGACACATTTAAGAGCTCTGGGATCTAATTTACCACGTTTAGGATGATGAGAGGGAACAATAACAACACATCCAAAGACTCGACTAGGTAGACTTGTTATTAGGGAAGAAGAAGGAACAAAAGACAATAGAGACTCTATACGATTAATGCCATTTAAGATACGAGTGGGTACCCTGTTGATGAGATATGTGGCAGTTAACACAACTTCTCCCCAGTAATTTTTTGGAACAAACATTTGAAAAAGAAGAGGTCTAGTTACTTCAAGAAGATGAACAATACAATTATGAGACAAAAAATTGAGAAATTCATGATTCACATATTCAGTACTATTATCAGACCTAATTCTTTTGATATTTTTTCCAAATTGAGTTTGGACAAGACGGAAAAAATTAACAAAAATTTGAAAAACTTCGGATTTATTTTCCATAAGGTATGTCCACGTGACACGGGTACAATCGTCAATAAAGGTAACGAACCATTTGACCCATTTGACTCCGGAAATAGAATCTATGACAAAACCCCAAACATCAGAGTGAATTAAATAAAATGGAGAAATACTCTTTTTATTACTAATAGGATAAGATGCACGATGGTGTTTTGAAATTGACAAATATCACAATTAAAAGACTCAACAGACTCCTTGGTAAACAAATGGGAAACAAGGACTTGATAAGACTAAATGAAGGATGCCCAAGCCTTTGATGATGTAACCATATTTGAGATTTTGCCCACGTCTCAGATGTAGCTTGTTGACTCATGATTTGTGTGTTGCTTTGGTCATCAAACTCTAAATGAAGGATCCGAGTTTCTTCTCCTCTTACCATAAAAAAAACTTCTGACAGGGGTGGTAATTTTTCTCTTCCAAAAATTTGAACCCGGATTCGGTCGTACTCATGATTCAGGCCCTGGAGAAATTTAAAGATTTTTTCACCTTCAATGAATTCAGCAAGAGCGGCAGCATCTGTTTTACACATCTTTATTGTTTGGATGTGATCGAGTTCCATCCAAAGACCATTCAGGATTTCGTGATATTCTGATACGGAAAGGGAGCCCTGTTTTGTATTAAATATCCTGTTCTTGAGGTCATAGTAAGCAGCAAGATCCTTTTTTAAAGAAAAAGTACTTTGTAAATCATGCCATATTTCTTTTGCAGAAGAATGAAACTTATAATTTTTCCTTATCTCAGGAATCATGGATTGCCACATCCAAGTCATAATTAATGAATCTTCCTTGTCCCAAATTGAAATGAGGATCGTCTGGTCCTGGTGCTCCTCCATCTATGTGATCAAGTTTTGAACAACCCTTGAGAATCCTTAGAATAAATTAGCTCCATTGCAAGTAATTCTGACCATCCAACCAAGAGGTACTTCCTATATTTGGTAGGTCATTAGGTACCCCCAAAGGAATACTTTTTTCTTCAGACATCCCGTACCCAAGAAAAAAAGAGCAAAAACTTCAAACTCAGATCTACTCAAATAAAGGCCAAACGGGTCGTCACCAATCCTAAAATAGAGTTAGGAGGCTCCGGTGACTCTTCTGTGGCGGCGACGGCCAGTGGGTCACACCGAGAAGAAAGGAGCAAAACTTAAAACTCAGATCTACTCAAATACAGCCAAAATGAGTCGTCACCGACCCTAGGAATAGACTCAAGGGGCTCCAGCGACCCTGTCTATGGCGGCGGCGACGAGTGGGTCTCGCCGGAGGTGGGCGCGAGGGCTACACGTGCCGGCGACGATGGCGGTGTGTGGCGGCTCCTCTCACGGAGCGACTTCCGGCCTTTTGATCGCCGGTGTTGGGCGCACCTTTTTGCCCTATCAACGACCCCAATCGGCGACGACGGCAGCGGCGGTGGTCGAACAGCGACGGCGGTGCGACTTGTTGCAGCGGAATCGAGCCCCAAGATCAGGAGCTCTGACACCAAGTTATATTAGAAGCGGAAGTCTTTTTCTTATCCATCTCCACCTGGACTTTAAGCCTAACTCAACCCCATAAAACTAGCTTGTAGGATGAGGTTTGCACCCACTTATAAACTATGAATTGGCCTTATCTTTAGTCGATGTGGGACTTCCAACACACCCCCTTCACGCCGAGGTATAGATATCTCGTACGTGATAGTAGAAATTGGATGGTCCGATAACGGCCCGATAACGGGTGGAATAGAAGAATAGAATGCCCACATAGAACTCGTTAGGATAGGCTCTAACCATGGCTCTGATACCATATTAGAAGTGGACTTTAAGCCTAACTCAACCCCACAAAACCGGCTTGTAGGGTGAGGTTTGCACCCACTTATAAACTATGAATTGACCTTATCTCTAGTAGATGTGAGACTTCCAACAGAATACTTGCTATCGTTTTGCACTAAGACAAAGTTTCAATTGCATTATTGTTGACACAGTGAACATAAAAGTACTCAGAAATAATGTTGGATGCTAGATACATTTTCAATCTCTAGAGAAATTTCGGAAACAAGTTGACTGACTTCAGGTTTATGTCACAAGTGAAAAAATAAAATGAAAATGTCCCCCTCCCCACTGAATTGACTGAGACATTATCTCCAAATGCAAATATAATGAGAAATCACATTAAATGTTTTTTACACTTTGCCGTCCTTTCACCTTTTGTTCTAAAACTTGAAAAACAGAATACTGAATCACTTTCTTGGAAGTTCTAATGCTGCATCTCTCATTCCTTGTGCACATACTGGGCTTGCAAATTTTTTGTCTTTAGGAACTTGAACTTCTGGCTGTACAGGCCTGGAAAAGTTCGGTTCAGCTGGTTTATAAATTCTTTTCTTAAAATTACATCTTGAGATGGAGTTGTGTTTTATTTCAGGCTGTTCCTAAAAAGCGTTTCAATGATGTGGTTGTTAAGAACGGGGTTGGTTTAGCGTTTGCGGTTATGGGATTCTCTTCTCAAATGGATGGACCTGCAGAGGGGTCTGGTCTAACTGCAGTTGGTGAAACAAGATTAGTGCCTGATTTGTCTACTCTAAGGAGAATTCCCTGGTAAGTACTGCTTTTCTTTACAGGATATGAGCTTTTTCATAAATTAAACTTCTTTTTCAATTGATTCTCAAGTTATCAAACATATAATGTTCTCCAATTAATTAACGAGGGAAAAACTGAAAGGAAAATTTGTTTCCATTTAAAGTCTCTCCTTGCCAATGTAAGATATACTTGTTTATGCGCATTATAACCGTTTTCAGTCTTTATGAATTGTATGAAGAAGTCGAAACAATGAGCCTTCCAGTTTCCCTCTCTCAATTGGCAACTACCATTTTGTTATCTATGTCATTGAAGCTGTGACCAGATATTTTTGGATTATTATCCTATATTTTTCTTTTACATGTGTCTGTTTCTCATTTCATTTTCTATCAGAAATTATTTTACTGCTCATGTTTTGTTTATCTTATTTCTTTTCTTTTCTTCTTTCTGTTAAATAAATTTTGTATTTAATTGTTGCCTTGTTTATTAAGTAAATAGTAATTGCATCATTGCATGGATCAAGTGTCTTCTGGAAGGGAAATCATCTTAAGCTGTAGTTTTTTTTTTTTCAGAAATATATTCTTCAGAAGATAGATACAATTTTGTTAACTAATGCATCTCTCTTTTGAATAGGAATAAAAAAGATGAAATGGTTTTAGCTGATATGTGTGTTAAACCTGGTGAAGCTTGGGAATATTGTCCAAGAGATGTCCTAAGAAGAGCTTCTAAAATTCTGAAAGATGAATTTGACTTGGTACGAAGTTGAGTTCATCTATCTGTTGAGAAGTATAGGATGTTTAACTTTTTCTGCTTCCACTTCCAGGAAATGAATGCAGGATTTGAGAATGAATTTATTCTCTTAAAGATGCTAAAAAGGTATGTTATATAATGTTATCTCTGTGATCTGAATAATGCAAATTACAGACAATTTGTTAAAAATGTGGTGAAAAAATATTCAGGGAAGGTAAAGAGGAATGGGTGCCATTTGACTCGAGTCCATACTGCTCCACATCAGCATTTGATGCTGCTTCTCCCGTACTTCATGAAGTTGTTGATTCTCTTCATTCCTTGGGAATTGCAGTTGAACAGGTAAAAGGAATTGTAACATGATCAATTATACTATTCTTATCTTCTGAAGATTTCTTTCACAAATGAAACCAGATTAAGGTAAACCTAATACACCCTGTACCCAGAGTAATAGAGTGATTAACAGCGCACTACCACAACACTATATTCTTGAAACTGAGCGTAAGCTCTGAAAAGCCCATCAATTATGAATAATTTGGGGGTTTAAGCATGACCAAGTCCTCATAAGGATTATCCTTTATAGCATGTTTTCAGACATTGTCTGATACTTCTTTTCAAGCTGCAGCCCACTTTTTAAGCTTAACCTTTTCTTGTAATATCCTAGATACACTGTGAAGCTGCTAAAGGTCAGTTTGAGGTGGTTTTGAAGTATACCATTTGCACTAAAGCAGCAGACAACTTAATTTTCACCCGTGAAGTTGTTAGGGCAATTGCCAGAAAGCATGGCTTGCTAGCAACTTTTATTCCAAAGTAAGTGGCAAAGTTTGTCTTAGTTTTATATGATATCTTTGTATTCAGATTTTTGAACGACAGAGAATAACAAAGTAGCATTTCAGAGCTGCTTTAAAGACTGTGCCAGCATATTTGACACCATATGGACACAATTGTATGGCGATAATGTTGTAAAAGGAGCCCCTGCTTGTTTCTTCTATGGAGAATATTCCTGATTGTGTTACTGTGTTGATAAAAGTACCCTCATGATTTGAATATACACTATCATAACAATATCTAAGCAAGACACAATAGTTATACTTCAGGACCATTTCTCTTACTACCACTTTAAAATATCCTGATTAAAATGTTAAAATATATAACTTCAGTAAATTTGTATACAATCATTTCTTTTATCATAAAATTATTAAAAGTCCATTCTTTTACAATCTAACATAAAGTCACATATCATATATGCTCTAGTGGTGTATGTTGACAACAAGTCTTTCTGGAAAGATGCTCTAATGTTATTACTTGCTGTCACTAGCTTTTGAAGAATACATCAATACTTAGACCTTAACTCATGGCCTTTCAGCTTCAAGTCTTAAACACAACTACAAACAAAACATAATTAATGAACTCTATTACAAGACATAATTAACACTAAGAATCACTCCTAACTTTTGTAATCCCCCAACACAATTAATTATAACAAAACATTAAACATAACTAACAACATTTAACATTCTATGTATAGACTAGTTAATAAAACATAATTGCAGCTGATGAACTATCTAAGAAACCGTTAAAATTACTTTTGTTGGTGTAACAGAAGTTTTATCGTGACATTGTTTAGGTACGCACTAGATGATATGGGTTCTGGATCGCATGTTCATCTTAGCTTGTGGCGGAATGGCCAAAATGTATATATGGGATCTGGTACATCATCTAAGCATGGAATATCAACTTTGGGAAGAGAATTTATGGCAGGAATTCTACAACATCTTCCTTCAATCTTGGCATTTATAGCACCACTCCCTAACAGGTTGGTCTTATTCTGTGTGTTTTGACTGAAACTGATGTTATTGTATGACATTATATTGCCAGCGTTGATAAAGTTTAAGTTGTTATGAGTAAGATAGGATTCTTTTTTCCCTCTCTAACAAGCGTTATTTTAAATTGCAAATACCAAGTTTTGGAATTATGCCGCAATGTTACTTTGTTATCTGAATTCGTGGCAGTTATGATCGATTGCAACCCAATACATGGAGTGGTGCGTACCTTTTCTGGGGAAACGAAAATAAGGAGGCTCCATTGCGAGCTTCATCTCCACCTGGAACTCTCGACGGTCTAGCCACCAACTTTGAGATGAAATCATTTGATGGTTCTGCCAATCCATACTTGGGCTTAGCTGCCATACTTGCTGCTGGCATTGATGGGCTTCGAAGGCATCTTCCTCTTCCTGAACCTGTTGGTAAGATCATATAACCTTGATTATAATGTTTAAATCAACCATGAGCTGCACAAAATATTAAAATAGTTAGCCTGGGAATAACAGTGGCTTTTGATACCAATAATGGGATATTCATGAGGGAAGATTATATATATCAAATCTAGATAAGATACTGATACCATTTTTAACCTAAAAATTCGAAATATTAGATTTATGGGTCATTTTTCTTTATGTTGTTTAATTTTGTCATTTTTTCAAAATGTGAGACTTAGTCACGCGATTATTTTCAACAGTTTTATCAAATAATACAATTGCAGTGAAATACTTATTGGAGTTTTTCATCAGAATCCTAGGAAGCACAGTGGATGCTAAATTTTATTTACTTCTATCAAGTTCAATTCCAAATTTGCAGCCTTTTTTTTCCGTTTTCTCTTTCATGTTCCTTTTACCAATCTGCATAACGGTTGCATAAATTTTCGCTGGGTTCTTTCATGTTCCTTTACAAATTATCAATATAAACCTCTCATTTCATGTATGAAACAGATTCAAATCCAAACCCGGAAACCCTTCAGAGATTGCCAGCATCTCTTTCTGAATCTTTGGATGCTCTCCATAAGGATGACTTCCTTAAGGAATTTATCAGCGAGAAGTTGCTAACTGCCATAAAAGCAATTCGAAAGGTATGATGTATTCGATGTAGATGCCTTTTACCCTTCATGTTAGATATATCGTTTTGGCTATTCTGCAGCGGGTTCATAAGTTAGTGATTAGCTAAGTGGAGAATCATGCATATCTCAAAGATTTGGGAAGTTTAAAACAATCTTAAGATTAAAACTTTTTTATTTACTAATAAAACTATTCATGTTAAAATATATCATAATTTTGAGAGGAATAAATCAAACATAAGAATAAGGCCTTTTTATTAATAAAACAATTTATTATAAAAAATTAATAATTATTCATAATAATTTAATTAAATTTCATTCTCAAACATAATTTTATAATTAATTTAATAGAGATATATTAGTATCAAATTTTTTGTAGGCTTTTTATCTAAGAGATCTAAAGTATGGACCTGCTTAGGCTTTAAGTAGTCCTCATTCTTAATTTTGATGCTTAATGTGACTTATATTATCAGGCAGAAATTGAGCATTACACCAAGCACAAGGATGCATACAAGGAACTCATTCACCGTTACTAAGCTAGTTGCCTTTTGTAGAATGCAAGTTTGGTTTGAGCACAGTTTAAGTTCTGCTGAATTCTTCGTAATGACCATTTGATGTTACTTGCTTTTTTTACACTTGAGCTTTATGGTTCATGGTAAAGACAGTTATGACCGTATCTGTTTTACAGCCTGTATTAACTATTATACGTATCTTATACTATCTATTGTATGTACCTTGCTTGTATTGTTCTAGTAAGATATGAACTAATTTATGCTGTGCCTGTTGCTCACCAGGTGTAAATTAGTGAAATTACGTTTTTGATAAATTTTTTAGAATACAAATGGAAAATAATGTATTTTTATGCAAGATTGTAAGAACCCGAACAAAAAAAAAACTTAGATCTAATGCTTATGAGAATTGTATTTCTTTTCTCAACGTCTTCATTTTGTGCAAAAGCATATTAGCACTGTAGAATATTTGACTAGGAATCTCGAAACAAATATTTGATTAATGGATTATTAAATAAGATATTCTTATAATCATAGAGTTACTCTTAATAATTTATAGGATTAAATATATTTTTATTTCCAATTTAGTAAAAATTGAAATTAGTTCTATAGATTTAGTTTTTTAACCAAATTTAGTTTTTTATTTTTAGAATTCTATAGATTTAATTATTTTAACCAAATTTTATTTGATGTTTCAAATAACGATGATGTGAAAATGTGTCAAATAGTATAACATCTCAATTTAGTAGTATAAAACTACTAAAATGAACATTACATGGATAATGATAGAACAAGAACTACATATTGTGATGAATAAAATTATTCACCTGAAGAACAAAAGTAATTACCTATATTGCAAGCTTCACTCCCAAACTTTCGTTGAGCCAACTGAAAAGACTATATCCTTAAGCTCACACCATTAAGGTGATAATTGCAAAAAAGAAACAATAAACAAATACAAACTACAAAAAAGCAAGGGTAAGCTAGAGTATCAAAAGATTTTACATATAATTTAAAACAATGACAATATACACGCATGTTATGAATCAAACAACACAGCAATTTGTCCATTCCACTTGTAACCCTTTTTGCTATCCGAATAGATGCATTGATGTCGGACTCATGGGGAACCTGCACCCGTGTATGGTGGAGCAAACTAGCTCAGAAATAATAATAACCACATCCTCAACCACCACCAATAATACCATACACCAAGGTTAATCCGTCAAACATCTATGGCCCTAACCACTGACCATAAACTAGGACCTCCTACTACTCTCCACGACATAATCACTTATCTCTAAGTGAAATGGGGTTATTGAGAGTGTCAGGGTCATTCCCCAATCCAGGAGCCCCTACTTTAATACATAACACAACATAACCAACTTAGGATATTCCTCCTTGGAATTCCTTTCCCACATGATACTTGAAATCCACAACTCACATTATTTGAACATCATCATCACACCTCATACATAATCATCTTCATAACTTTATTTACATACCACATTGCATACTATCTCATTGAATTCCCATATATAACATCACTGATAATCTTATAAATACTTATGCCTCATCCACAATGAATCAGAACATAACTCAAAGTTATCAAGACACAATAATGAAAAGAATAAAACAAAACTTGGACCAATTGCTCAGCAACCACGCTCGTTGGGCGACCACATTCACCACCCCACACTCCTAACTCAAATCTCTCTCAATTAAAATGTTGAACATGTATAACCAACCCCAACTGCAACCAGCAAGTTCATCAATTCTTTTTCACCATAACACCATTTAAGATATCACCTCCTTTCTTCAAAACACCATTAAAACTTCTTTATCTTAAATTCTTGAATCCTTACATTTCATGATACACACTCAAAACAAAATTGCAACACCTTAACATCCAATTACAGAACCAACATCGTTCAATACAGCAAGGACATCCAATTTCATCATACCAAACATAGATAATAAAGTACAATAAAATACACATCTAATTTAACTAACAGCATAATTACTCAAATTAATACTCACTCAAGTTAATAAGAAAATAACCACTAAACTTGCAAAACAATTTTAGTTAAAGATAAAACATCTAGCTTCCCTTACCTTACACCGACGATAAACAATTTTAGTTAAAGATAAACAATTTGATCAGTTCGACCCTGACTGAAAGTTTGTTCAATTTCATTAAGTCAACCTCGACCAAAATTTTACTTAATTTGGTTGAGCCGTTTCTTACCAAAATATGGCCTCTTTAGCTAAGCCAACTTTTGCCAAAATTCGATAGAGTCGACAAAGGCCAAAATTTAACCGAGTCGTCCTCAAATGAAATTTGGTAGAATTCGACCGAGCCTTTCCAAACGTCGAGACGAGCCTGCCCAAGATGAAATTGTGATTGAATGGCCTTGGTTCAGCAATGTTGAGATGGATCGACCCAGACGCAACATCAAGATAGACTGGCTTAGGAAGAAGGTTGGGAGGGGCTGACAACAGTTGAACATGTGTCAAACTAATTCACATGGACATGAAATTGAGATGGATTAGCTTGGGTTGGAGTAGAGACGGGATGACCTGGGTCGATGGGTGAGATAGTTTATGATTGATGGTTTTCACCTGTTATAATAGGTCTTCATAGAAACCTATTTTTTTCCACTAGTGCATGTAACAAAAGCAAGCAACGTGAAAATGACCCTGCATTAATCACCCAAAAAGTTATCATGAATGACTATCACAATCATCTTTACTTCAATCATACATAACAAATAATATAAATATATCATCATACCACACGATCATTTAATATAATAATAATTGCAACTCATTTATACACAACAAGAATCAAACACATGATCACTAATCCACAACAAAAAAACTCTAATCATTTGTGTTACCCTTTACTTTTGCAATACTTATGTTTTATTATTTTAAATAATGACGTCCACACCATTGCCCTTTTTATAAATATTTTATTTCCATAAATATTTTACCCTTTAAGTTTTTTTTAGATACAGAGGAGATTTATGTTTTGTGATTAGGGTTGCCCAAAAAAATCCATTCACGTCAAACTGATATATTTTTGCTTTAGTCCATGTCTATTTAAAATCTATTTTATTAAAGACTCAATTCATTTAAGATTCATTTTATTAAATTTATATTTTAATATATCTATATTCTTTTTCTTTTTTATTAGATATTCATTTTTTTAATATCAATTTTCTAATACAGAAAATTTAGATCGAAAATTAGAAATCTAAATTTTAAGTTGATCTAGACCAACTGTCGAGATAGTCCAAATCGTGTCAAAAGTCGAGATGGATCATCTAAGTTAAAGGTTGAGAAGGATCGACTCGAGCCAAAGGTCAAGAAGGATTGATTGAGGTCAGTTTAGGCAAAAGTTCGAGATAGATTGGCTTGAGTCGAAGGTCGAGATGTTCGGTGTGAATCCAAGGTTTAGAAGGGCCAGTCCAATCCAAAGGCCACCTAAGTCGACCAATTTAAAATTTGATTGAATTCTATCAAGACGGCCTACCCAAATTTTCATCGAGTTGGCCTAACCAAAATTTGACTAAAGGTTGGGAGGGGCTGACAATAGTTGAAATTTAACATGTGTCAAACTAATTCACATGGACATGAAATTGAGATGGATTAGCTTGGGTTGGAGGTAGAGCTGGGATGACCTGGGTCGATGGGTGAGATGGTTTAACCTGGACGGAGGGTAAGGATGGATTTACCATAAGAGAGAGTTGAGACTAGTTGGATCGAGCCGAAGATATATACGAGATGGGTCTGGCCGACAACAAAAATTTTATAAAATTCAATTTAAATTGCTTTTATAAAAAAATGGATTTTGGATTGAAAACTTGATCCAAATATTTGGATCTTAAAAAAAAAATCCAACCTAGTTCTAAAGAAAAATAAATTTGGATCAAAATCTGATCCAATTGTATATCCAAAATCTGATCCAGTTATTTGGAGCGAGATTGGATTTGGATTGGATCTTTAGAACTCAAATCATGGACACCCCTATTTTTGATGATAATAGAAGGGTTTTGGTGGCATCGTATAGGTTTAAGGAAAATGGAAACATTTTATATCAACACAAACTTTTTTTAATCAAATTTAAATAATATCCATGTACTAGTAAGACATATGTTGAGACAGTTGAGCGCAAGTCTTCTAATGATGCATGACAATTTTGATATAAGTTTTGATATTGATGCAAGAATGGAGTCAATTGAGCTAGATGACTGAATTATAGTGTCTACTAATGCATTTGGAATAATTGATTCACATATAGTGTCTATTATTCCAGTAATGTCTACCATTCTACCACTTTCACTTGAAAATGCAAACCGATTTAATGGATTACAAATGATCCTCATGACATTCCTGATTCACCTAATGACACTCATGTTGATTGATGCTCATGTTATACTAATATTCCTATAGTTATGCTCCTACAAATATAGTTGCCAACAAATATGCTTGTTCATGTTGATGATGATCCAAAAGAATCTAATCTAGTTAATGTTGATGGTGTTGATAATATTCATATCAATTTTCTTTCTAATTTATTTGCTTACACTCATAAAGTTTGTGATATACTTGTTCAAGAGAATGTGGGTAATGTTAGGGGTTGGAAAGTTTATGAGAGAAGGAAGAAAAGAGAGTAGAAGAATTCCTAACTGCCTTAGCAGTTAGGAAAAGACGGGAAGTATGAGTATAAAAGGAATAACACATTATACTGTGATTAGTCAAGAATTATACTTTGTATAGAGCGGATTTCGAACCCGGTGAGGGCTCGACTTACACATTATTGTCATTGTTCGTTAATGTGAATAATATACCCTTTGTTTGATTCTTTTGGTGTGGGATGAGTGCGTATCAGTGAGTGAGGGAGACGTTAGGATTTTATTTTCAGATTCCTAACACATAGTGTTTGTGATATACTTGTTCAATATCTTGACAGTGTTCATGATGTTATATTTGACTATGTAGTAGATGTTGATCCTAATAATGATTTTGTATATGATTTTTTTTATGGTGTAATTGATTTTATTGTTGATATTGATTTTCTTTTACTTCCAGCATCATCTACCTTTCCATTGCATTCTACCATCCCAATAATGTCTTCCCTTTTACTAGGGTATGTATCTAGATCGTCTACCCCATATAAACAAAATTTATATATATTGAACAAAAACTTACATAGGTATTTCACAGTTTTTTTGTTGTCTGTCGCATTTAAATAACATGAATTATACTTTGATGGTGAGCGAACAAAAGTGTAGTATACTGACCTCATGGGCGACTTTGGCAAAACAAATCCTTATGATACCAATCCCTACATATATATATATATATATAGATCGAAAAGCAAAGAAGTTGGAAGATATAATTTGAGAATATTATTATTTCTCTGAAACGTATCTCCACTAACTATTTCTCTTAGTGGAAATGGTTTTAACAACTCCTCTCATGGATGGCCTTCATTTATAAAATATATATGAACGTTGACCATTCTCTCTCTATATAAGGTATTGGCATATGGATTCATTTGCATAATTCACTGGGTCTTTAAATTCATATTTGAGTAGAATCATATATAGGACAGAGGGTTCCCTGGAGTTTGAAAGTAAAAAAAAAAAATGTCAACGACCGTGGATGTCCCAGAATCCAGCAATGTTGGTAAAGGAAAAGCAGTTGCAGTTGGAAGGCCAGGAGGGTGGAAGAAAGGGTTAGCCATAATGGACTTCATTCTAAGGTTGGGTGGCATAGCATCTTCTCTTGGTGCTGCAGCAACTATGGGAACAAGTGATCAAACGCTCCCTTTCTTCACTCAGTTCTTTCAGTTTGAAGCTAGTTACGATAGCTTCACTACTTTTCAGTATGTAATCCAGCTTTTTCTCCATATTTATGCCTTTTCTTAACAATCCAGTACTAATGGTTACCAAAATACAGGTTTTTTGTGATTACAATGTCACTGGTGGCTGGGTATCTTGTCCTGTCACTACCCTTCTCAGTCGTAGCCATCATACGCCCTCATGCAGCTGGACCAAGGCTTTTCCTCATCATCCTAGACACAGTAATTAACTATGAACCAACCTTAATTATAATTACAAACTACTATTCACATTTAATTGTTTGTTTGTAAAATGCAGGTGTTTCTGACTTTGGCCACAGCTAGTGGTGCTTCGGCAGCTGCAATCGTTTACTTGGCACACAACGGCAATCAAGACTCCAACTGGCTTGCCATCTGTAACCAGTTTGGAGACTTTTGTGCCCAAACCAGTGGAGCTGTGGTTGCGTCCTTCGTCACTGTAGTTATCCTTGTGCTTCTCGTTATTATGTCTGCTTTGCTCCTCAAAAGACACTAAAGTTAATTAAGATCTAATCGTGCAGGGACTATACCTGCATTATACTTATCAGTCTAATGTTTGGTTCTTCTTTTTTTGTTCACTTTAATTTCCTTTTAAGATGTGTTCCTGATTATTTCCAATGATTTTCTAATGTCACAAGTTTGAGCCTATCCCATGTTCAATTTATTTCAGATTCTTCTACCCTTTTATTTTTCGTTCCGGAAACATTGAAAATAAAATTATAAATACACAGTAAAAGTATTTAATCTTCCACTTACGGGTGGGTGTGGGTTTTACCCATCCTCCTCTACCAATTAAGAATCCATATTCATGTTTATCTCCAATACCCAATCAATGGAAGGAAGGTGTGTTGTCTCTCAACTTGTTCTCTACTTCTAAGAAAACAAGATATACATTTTCTTTCGATCATGATGAAAATATTATACTTCTATAAGTTTTAAAATAAAGTACCAAATATACAAATACTAGTAATATTTAAGTAATTTAAAATAAGGATGTGTGTATTCTACCTTTTTGCTTTAAGTGTCTTCGAAAAGGAAGATGAGTATTATCAATTCAACAATTATATAAAGGATACAATGTTAAACAAGAAGAAAAGAATGATGAACATACCATAGTGTTAAACTTAATAAAGTCATCTATATTGCAAAGAATTCTATACTCAAGTTGAGTGAAGTGTTTTTTCATTCCTTTTACATTTCTTTTATTCTTTTAATCCTTGTTTCCTTTTAGGTCTATGTGGTATCACTAGTGTAGTCAAGGGAAACAACAACGATTATTTTCGCTTATACGCAGCAGTTATTTTCCCTTACTGTATACAAAATCTAAACTATAGAGAAAATAAAGTTCAAACCAAAATATTACGTTTCCCATCCATCGTAACATGTGCACGAATAGTGGTCACCATCCAATACATGACGTAGTAACCACATCAAATGACCCGATTTGTCTATTACACTTCAATATATCATCATAATTATAAAATGTTAAGTAACACCATTGGAATGCTACAAAATGTAACAAAGTATGAACTAAAATACCAAACCTTAAGGGTCAACCATGCAAGCTTTTTAGTTGTAGCAGTTGATCTCCCAGATAATACCATATGTGCTGCAAGGGAACTATTAAAACAAAAATTGCTTTAGCATACATTTACATAACAAAGAAAGTTGAAACATTGGTTCTTACCAATCTACTACTTGTCTAAGAAGGTTGGAGGAGACTTGTTGATGAAAACCCATTTTGGGAATTCCATTCAAAGGAGTACCAACTTAAGTTAAGGCTAAGAAAGGAAAGATGGAGAAGGACTTTTAGAAGCTCTTTCTTGATTTTCTTTCTCTAAGTCTTAGAAGGATCTTTCTAATATGTTTATATGTTGTTTTGTAGGGTCCAATAAGACTAGGACATCATGGACTAACCAGCCAAGAAAGAACCCCTTTGATAAGAGGAATCAAAAGAACAAAAAGAAGGAAAAATTTCGGATGAGTTCCGGATTGGAAGCCAGCTTTCCGGACTGAAAATAGGAAGCAAAATGACTTCCAAAACAGGTTTTAGCCCAGCCAAAATCCTCTGAAGCCCAGCCACGCGAGTGACATGTTTCCCATGAGTCTTTGCTGACCTATTTGAAGCATGGCATGCATGAACCAGCCAGCTAGCCTTCTTGGCTCGAAATGTATTTGAATTTTGGAGGGAAACTTGGTGAGATTGAGGGATCCTCTTCACCTATAAATAAGAGGGCCAATACCTTGTAATAATCACTTTTGGATGTAATGAAATGCTGCAAAATTGTTTGCTCAGCTTCTTATATCATTAAGTCACCTCTGAATTTATAATTCAGCCACTCTCCTCTAGCTTCCTTCCTTAGTAGGAAGGCTTTTTGAGCTTAGAGGCTCCAAAGACACACCATACTTTCATTTACACTTTCATCAAACACCTTACATGCACCAACCTTCATTGCTTCATTCTTCATTTCGCTGCCACTTTGATTTGAGGACAATTGTCCTAGTGTGATGCCTGGACGTGCTTCCATCATATGGTATCATATGGGAGTAGCTTCCATCAAGTGCTTTAGATGTGGGGAAAAAGGATATTATGCATCTGAGTGTCGCAATAGAAGGTTAACTTACATTCTTGAGCATGAGAGTGAAAGTGAGGGTTCTTCATATAGTGACTCTGAAACATCCACTTCTGAAGAAGAAGAAGCTTTACCTTGTAATGGTGACTTACTCATGGTAAGGAGACTCCTTGAAAGTAAACATGTTGAGCTAGAACAGTCACAAAGAGAGAACCTATTCCACACAAGATGTAAAGTTTTTGAAAAGACATGTTCAATGATTATGGATAGTGGCTCCCTTTGTAACTGCTGTAGTTCAAGAATGGTAGAGAAGCTACTCCTCATCCTAAACCTTATAAACTTCAATGGATCAAAGAGGATGAAGGAATAATAGTCAAAAAACAAGTTAGTGTACCCTTTTCCATTGGAAAATACGAAGACCAAATTGTTTGTGATATAGTACCAATGGAAGCTGGACACATATTACTTGGAAGGCCTTGGCAATTTGATAAGCAAGCTCTACATGATGGACTCACCAACAAAATCACCATTCAACATAAGGGCAAGAAGATTGTTTTGTGTCCGCTTACACCTTTACAAGTAAGAGAGGACCAAATAATTCTTAAGAAGAAGTTGGATGGAGAAAAAAAAAGGAAAATAGGAAAGAGAAAAAGGAGAAAAATATGGGTTTGGTAAATAGTGTCTCAACCAAAGAAGTTGTCCAAAACCAAACTTTGAAAAGTTCCAAAAATATTTTGCTTGGACAACCTCATTTTCTTCTCTATTGCAAAGAGGCACTTGTTTCAGTAAATTATGAACTTGGTTCTCTACCAAAGGGGTTGCAAAACCTTTTAAAAGAGTTTGATGATTTATTTCCTAAAGAGGTACCAAGTGGCTTACCACCTTTGAGGGGAATAGAACATCAAATAGATTTGGTGCCTGGGGTAAGCCTTCTTAATAGGCCAGCCTATAGAACCAACCCCATGGAAACAAAAGAAATAGAGAAACAAGTTAATGAATTATTGAATAAAGGGTGGATTCAAAAGAGCGTAAGTCCTTGTGTTGTGCCTATGTTGTTAGTTCCTAAGAAGGATGGATCTTGGAGAGTGTGTAAAGATTGTAGGGTCATCAACAACATAATTGTTAAATATAGGCACCCCATTCCTAGAATAGATGACATGTTAGATGAATTACATGGAGCAAACGTTTTCACCAAAATTGATCTCAAAAGCGGATATCATCAAATAAGAATTAAAGAGGGAGATGAATGGAAAACCGCTTTCAAGACCAAGTTTGGTTTGTATGAATTGTTAGTCATGCCCTTTGACTTGACCAATGCTCCTAGTACATTCATGAGATTGATGAACCATGTCCTTAGGGAATGCATAGGAAGGTTTGTAGTGGTCTACTTTGATGATATCTTAATCTATAGTCAAGGTCTTCAAGAGCATCTTAGCCATGTCAAAAAGGTCTTGCTTCTTCTTAGAGAACATCATCTCTTTGCCAACTTTGATAAATGTACTTTTTGTCAAGAGAGTGTGATTTTCCTTGGATTCAAAGTTGGAAAAGAAGGTTTACATGTTGATACTGAGAAGATCAAGGCCATACAAGAATGGCCAACCCCTAAGATAGTAGGAGAGGATGAAGTTTCCATGGATTAGCTAGTTTTTATAGGAGATTTGTTAAAGACTTCTCCACCATAGCTGCTCATTTAAATGAATTAATCAAAAGATGTTCCTTTTCTGTGGGGTGATAAACAAGCTTTATCTTTTGAGACCTTAAAACATAAGTTAACTCATGCACCTATTCTAGTTTTGCCTGATTTTTCCAAAGCCTTTGAACTAGAATGTGATGCATCTAGGGTAGGGATAGGAGCTGTTTTAATTCAAGAACGTCATCCCATAGCTTACTTCAGTGAAAACTTAGGGGACCTACTTTAAATTATCCTACCTATGATAAAGAGTTGTATGCCCTCATTATTTGGTAAATCGAGAATTCATTATACATACTGACCATGAATCTCTCAAGTATCTTAAAGGGTAGGGAAAGCTAAACAAGAGACATGCCAAGTGGGTGGTGGAATACCTGGAGCAATTAACCTATGTCATCAAACACAAAAAGGGGAGTACTAATGTTGTTGCAGATGCTTTATCTAGAAGACATGCATTATTCGTAACCCTAGGCTCACAAATATTAGGATTTGGTGATATAAGAGAACTATATGAAAATGAGGAAACATTTGCATCCACTTATTCATCATGTATTAAGAAGCCTTTTGATGGATTCTATCTTTCTGAAGGGTATCTTTTTAGTAAAGGAAAACTTTGTATACCCCAATGATCCATTAGAAAACTTCTTATCAAAGAGAGTCATGGAGGAGGACTCATGGGCCATCATGGAGTTGATAAAACTCTAAACATATTCAAAAGTAAATTCTATTGGCCACACATGAGGTAGATGTTCAAAGGCATTGTTCTAAATGCATAGCTTGTTTACAAGCTAAGTCAAAAATTATGCCTCATGGACTCTATACACCTCTTCCCATAGCTAATACCACTTGGGAGGACATAAGCATGAATTTTGTTCTGGATTGCCAAGAACTCAAAAGGGGTATGATTCTATATTTGTGGTAGTAGATCGTTTTAGTAAAATGGCACATTTTATACCCTGCCACAAAATAGATGATGTTAGCTATATCTCTAGACTCTTCTTCAAATAAATAGTGAGATTGCATGGCTTACCCAAAAATCATAGTGTCTGATAGAGATGTTAAGTTCCTAAGCCATTTTTGAAAAACTTTATGGGAAAAGCTAGGAACTAAACTTCTATTTTCTACCACATGTCACCCACAAACTGACGGGCAAACTGAAGTAGATCTCTCTCTACCTTATTAACGATAATATTAAGAGGTAATAAAAAAAGTTGGGATGATCATCTACCTCATATTGACTTTGCTTATAATAGAGTAGTTCACAAGACTATTAATCTTTCTCCTTTTGAGGTTGTTTATGGTTTTAACCCTATTACACCTCTTGATTCACTTCCTCTTCCAGAATCATCTTCTTTTCTTCATAAAGAAGGTGTATCTAAAGCGGAGTTTATCAAGAAATTACATGAGAAGGTTAAAAACCAAATTGAAAAACAAACAAGGAAGAAAGAAAATAGTTTTTGAAGAAGGAGACTTAGTTTTGCTTCATTTGAGAAAGGAAAGATTTCCCTCTCAGTGAAAGTCCAAACTTAGTCCAAGAGGAGATGGTCCTTTCAAAGTGGTCAAAAAGATAAATGATAATGCATATATATTAGACCTTTCTGAAAGTTATGGTGTCAGTCTACTTTTAACATCTGCGACTTAATTCCTTTCACAGGAGATGATCAACAGGATGAAGAAGATATGAGGACAGATCCTTTTCAAGAGGGAGGGTCTGATGGAAGACCATCAAGGAATCACATTGGATCTCTTACTAGTGCCATGGCAAGGAAGATTCAAGAAGAAGAAGGATCACCTAACACTTTACTTCTATGGAAGGTTACTTACGAAAATCCTTCTTCTCTTGTCTAAAAACTAATATTTGTAAATGATGTTTTTGTAGGATACAATAAAGGCAAGAACCATGGCCAACCAAACAAATTTAGGAAAAGCATTTTTCAAGGAATCAGCACCAGGGCCGCTCAAGCGCCATCAGAGCTGCCTGAAGCACGTTTTGGCAGCATTGTCCATGTGACCCAGCATGCTTCCCGTGACCAGCTAGCTTAGCCTCCAAGCCCGTTTCTTATTTTGATTTTTGGAGGGAAATTAGGCCAGAATTGAGGCCCCTCTTCACCTATAAATAAGAGGGCCTCCCCTTTGTAACTTTCACTTTTGAGCTTAGTGATATGCTGCTGAAATTGTTTTCCAGCCCTATTGCTCTTGAGTCACTCTTAATTTTCAACTTCTTCACCCTTCCTCTAGCTTCCTTCCTCCGTAGGAAGGCCCTTTGAGGTTTGAGGCTTCACCCACACACTTCTTCACCTTAAACACTTCAAACACCTCATTATCTTCACTATTCCGCTGCACCTTTTTCCTTATTGTGTTATTCTGGTTTGGAGCTCCTACTTGCGTGAATCCAGCTGGGAGTAGCTTCCATTAAGTCACCTCTAAATTTATAAATGAGCCACTCTCCTCTAGCTTCCTTCCTTAATAGGAAGGCTTGCTGAGCTTAGAGGCTCCAAACACACACCATACTTTCATTTACACTTTCATCAAACACCTTACATGCACCAACCTTCATTGCTTCATTCTTCATTCCGCTACCACTTTGATTTGAGGACAGTTGTCCTAGTGTGATGCCTCGTGTTGGCTAAGCCTGTCATATTGCTCTTGCATCTCAACCTGCCGGTAGATCTTAAGTTTGTCAAGCAACATCATTTCAAAAGGTGAGAGTGGTTCCTTCAGGTTTCACAAGAATTTCCTCAAGTTCCTCTAACTCCCCATCAGGAAGACCATCCTTATAGACAAATTCATCTCCTCGTTTCATTAGTCTCATACGGCAAAATCCACTTTTATTAATCTTGTTGGAATTTAATATAATTTTGAAAACTTAGTCTGTCAAATATACTTTGTTCTTTTCCAAAACCATGAAGATCGACACAACACAAGGAATATGACAGGCTTAGCCAACACGAGGCATCACACTAGGACATCTATCCTCAAATCAAAGTGGCAGTGGTTGAGATGCAAGAGCAATATTGTGCTTCTTCAACTTCCCTTTCTTAGCCTTAACTTAAGTTGGTACTCCTTTGAATGAAATTCCCAAAAGGGGTTTCCATCATACCTTCCCTCTTGTAAAATGTTTGTCCTCAAATAAGGAAGATATAGAAAGCACAACTTTAGTTTTTTGTTTTCCTCTTGGATCAAAATATATCTATAATAAGCATCAAATATATCTCCAATTAGTATCAATCCAAGAAAGAATTTTTTAATGGAAGTAACTTTAGAATAAGGACTTTCTATATTTTGGTTTATAGTTTTAAGAAAATTTGAAAGTCCTAATTCGAAAGTCACTTTTCTTTTATCTTGAGTTTCTTGTATCCCTAAGGGTAATAATAACTCAAGATATAAATTGCCATATTTTGAAGAGGGTAGTGTAATGAAAATTGTTATGGGATAGGGATAGGATATGTAATACCTAAAATCCTTTATCTGGAGAATTTCACCCAAAAGAAATACTGCCTAGGGATAGGGATAGGATGTTTGGTTGTCTTAAGTTTCTGTTTGTATGCAAAATTGATTATTAGGGATGCAAGGGATTGTAATCTAATAATTAAGAATAGGCTTTTTACGCCGAGGGATCAGGTTTTAAGTAATTTAGAAAGTGACGTTAACAATTTAATGAAGAAGATGAATTCTTATATAGATGAAAGTAAGCAAGGTGAAATCTAAACCCCAACAACATAATCATCTCATATTATGACACCATTCATTCTTGTGTCAAGCCTTAGTTGATCAATTTGCAATCATATTTACTTTTGTTGCATTTACATTTAAACACCAACAAAATATATTTTTAGTCTTAATTAGTTAAGTAATTACACGATTACTTAGTGTCGTGAGTCTTCTTAGATAGATACTTGGTCTTACCAGTTATTATTACTTGATATGATTTGGTACACTTGCCAATGAGTTAACAAGTTTTTGACGTCGCTGCTGAGGAGTCGTGGTTTAAACTATACTTTAGTGTAATTCTTAACCAGTTTTGATTTTATTTTTATTGTTCTTTAATTTTTTTTGTTTATTTTTTATTTATATTTTTTTTAGGCTAATTGGGTGCTCTAGTGTTTTGTTCTTTTTAGTGGATGCAAGATAAGATTCGCACTAGGAGTACAAAAATATCTAAACCTCTCTTTTTAGGTTTGGAAAATAGTAGAAGAAGAAGGAAGAAAAAGATTTTCAGAGAACTTTTCCCCTCTCCTGAGACTCTTCTACAACCTTTCACATTATCTGACCAGGAGACAGAAGATATGGCTGATAATCAGAATGGTAGATGTACCCTAGCAGATTATGCAGCGGTCACTAGACCTCTTAATTTTAATAGTACTGCAAGGCTAAGGGTCAATGCCCAAGCATGGAGATGAAGCCTGCTCTCATTCAACTAGTGAAGAGAAACCAAATCAATGGATTAGCTCATGAAAATCCATATGAACATCTAACCACGTTCAATGAAATATGCAATATAGTGAAGATTAATGGTGTGCCAAATGAGACTATTAGACTTAGCTTGTTCCCTTTCTCTTTAGGAGGAAATGCTAAGATGTGGCTTAATTCATTCCCAAAGAATAGTTTCACTGAGTGGGAAGATGTGGTGGCAAAATTTGTGAATAAATATTTTCCTCCGTCTAAGGTAAGTGAAGGCAAACAAGAAATTTCTTCTTTTAGACAGGGCATGGATGAAACTCTAGGTCAAGCGTGGGATAGATTCAAAAGTTTATTGCGAAAGACGCCCACACATGGCTTTGATGAACCCACGGTGGTCATTCTTTTCCTTGGAGGACTGAGTTCATAGACTAAATTGATGTTGGATGCCTCAATTGGAGGTAATATCAAGTGTAAGACTCTAGAGGAAGCTTATGAGTTGATTGAAAATATGGCCGACAATGATAATGAGATGCAAAATGAAAGGGCCCAATTTCAATCGAAAGGAGTTCTACAATTACAATCTCAAGATGCTCTATTAGCTCAGAATAAAATAATGACTCAACAATTGGAGACTCTGATGAAGAAAATCTCTCAACTGCCTCAAGAATTGCAGAATGTTTCTCAAGCTCAACATCAACTTTGTGAGCTTTGTAGTTGTTAAGATGTCGGCAAGTGTACCAAATCGTATCAAGTAATAGTAAAATGGTAAGACCAAGTATCGTTTCCCAAAGCACTCATGACACTAAACAATTATGTGATTGCTTAACTAATTAAGACTTTTTAAGAAAAACACAACGTGAATGGATAATATTGAATGTGAGATGAATATGTTGTTGGGGTTTAGATTTCACCAAGTATCCTCTCATGCATATATGAATTCATTTTCTTCATTAATGTTAATATCACTTTCTAAATTACTAAAATCTCGATGTCTCGGCGAAGAAAGTCTATCCTTAATTACTAGTTTACAATGTATTGTCTCCCTAACAATTAATTCTGCATTACATATGCACAGAAGCTTAAGATAACCAAAACTCATATCCCTATGTCTAGGCAATACTACTTTTGGGAGCAATTCTCCAGATCTAGGTTTCCATATATGTGTCCATATCACAAAAAATAATAATCATGCCATGAATTAGTTAAACATAACAATGCATAGAGCGAAGAAGAATAAACCTAACAATTAATGAAAGAAGCATAAATAATTAAGAATCAATTCAAATACATGAGAGTTCATAAGGTTACATCGTCCCCCAAACAAAGAATGTTTAGTTCCCCGTCGTCAAGGAGAAATAGATGAACAATGGAATGAAAAAGATAGAAAAACCCTAAAAACTGAAGAGGAGAGCTTCCGCATCCACTTTTTCCTTCAGAGAGTTGGAGAAAATCTGAATTTGTGTCAATTCTGTCAAGAGATACCCTCTCTAGGTCGAGCTTATCCTTAAATAGGGCTGAATTGGGCCATGGGCCAACGTTGTCACCGCTCAGCGCCCCTACTTAGGGCGCTCAGGCGTACTTGCGAGAGGATGGCGCTTAGCGTAAGTGTAGTGTTATTTTGAAAAGACGCTTCCTCCTAAAGGCAAAGATCCAGGAAGTTTTACTATTCCTTGCACTATTGGGAATTGTGGTCTAGGAAAGGCCCTAGTTGATTTAGGGGTTAGCATCAACCTGATGCCCCTATCTATGTTTTAAAAGATTGGTGGACTTGAGGTTAAACCTACAAGTATGATATTAGAAATGGCGGATAGATCCATCAAGAATCCCTATGGTGTAGTGGAAGATGTTGTTGTTCAAATTGACAAAATTAAATTCCCAGTGGATTTTGTAGTGATGGAGATGGGGGAAAATGTAAAGATCCCGTTAATTCTTGGAAGACCATTCATGAAGACAGCTAAGGTTGTCATTAATGTAGATGATGGAGTGTTGACGCTGAGAGATCAAGATGAGGAGGTGACTTTCAATGTCTTCAATGATGAGCAGCCAATTCAAGTAAAGAAGATTAGTTCTAAAACTACAGATGAAGTTCTACTAGAATCTAGTCTATCTGAGCAAGCTGCCAAATCAGTCAAGAGGGGTCAAAATTGTTTCTTGTCACAGGTATAGGAAGGGAGAGATATTAAAGAGAAGCTAGTTCATCAAGACTCGGTGCTTGAAACTGAAGAATACAAACTTGACAACCTAGTGAGATACAGGAACAAGTTATGGGTTATTAAGGAAATTAAAGTAAATGAGTTATTGAGATTGAAGCTCCTTATTCAAGGAGAGTAAAGATGGTGACTAGGAAGATGTTGAAGTTATGTTGGTGTGATGAAGGAGAGAAGAACACCAACATCAAAAATCTAGATTGAGCTTAATGGTGTCAATCTAATGTCATTAAATAAGCGTTTACTGGGAGGCAACCCTGTTTCTAAATTTGTTTTTGATTTAGTTGTGTTGTGTGGATTTGATTTTGCTTTGTATGTTTGAGACTTTTTAGGTTATATATGCCTCTTATGGCAATGACGACAACATTTACTAATGGATGCTACTGACAGCATCTACTTATGGATGTTATGTTGCTAGATCAGGACTTTTTATGTTTTTTTTTATGCATTTTTTAACTTTATCTTGTTTTGGTTTTAGTGAGTTATGTACATGGTTTAATGATTTGCGTTGCAAAGGTTTGGTATGATGCGATAAACTGTTGTTTGTGATGAGTAATATTCTTGTGTTTGCTCTATTATTCTATGATGCATGTTGAGTAATGATTGGTTTAGCTTGTAAGCATAGATGGTGGATGCTCATAGTTGTTTAAGACAGATGTTTATCAAATTTTGGAACCTTGAATTAACCTGTGAGAAGTTGGGCTCCAGAGTTTATTGTTGTTGAATGCTATCGCTTTGGAATCATAGTTGATTTTGCCTGAGTTTCTCTGTTGAACTATTTTCTTGCTTGTTACAAATGATCAAGGCCCCATCTGTTGTTATCCCTTGTAAGCCAATGAATAAAAGTTGGGAGTTAAGTTGAGAAATGGTTTCCTCAATTGAAAAGCAAAAAGAGATATTAATTCTATATCATAAATTGTTCACTCTCTTAATTCAAGGTGCTTTGTTGTATCCAGAAAAACCATTTTTCTTCTTAGCCCGGCCATAATACAAGCCTTAAAAAGTCCTTGAAATGATAACTTGCTTGTGAATGTGTTTGATGTGTATAAATGAAAGACAAAGTTGATTTGTGTGACATTGTGATGGTAGAGTGAAAGAGACACCTCACTATGCACCTTTGAGCTTGAGTGAAACACTTTCTTTGGTGAGGAATGGTTCCATGCACTATAGGATAACATTTTGCTTTGGTTATTGATCACTTATAAGGCTTTTGCATTTGTTGTGTATTCTTTGTTACGTGAGCACCATAGTTGAATCTTGATTGGCTAAGACTTCATTATATCTTGACTGATCTTTCTATGATGGCCAGACATGAGTGATTTACTTGTCTAAGAAGAAAATGATTTTTAATGTGTTTGACCATTGTAGTATGATTATTTTGTTTAAGCCAAGTTACAATTTACTTGAGGACAAGCAAAGTTTCAAGTTTAGGGTTATGATAACGGTTGAATATACTATTATCTGTGATGCAATTTTGATACTAAATCAACTCTTTTTGACTTAAAAGCTTGCTTGAACTATTATTTTTAGCTTAATTTTGTGAATAAGTGAGTAGAGGTTATACTTATGATTTTATCACTAAATTCCCTTAATTTTGTAGGTTATTGTTATGTTTTGGAAGAGAAGCAAAAGTATCAAGGAGTCAGAATTCAAGAGGGATAGAAAAATCACTAGAGAAGAAGGATGAAGAAGGCGCAGGGCGCCTGGTTGCCCTTTGTTGGGGCCCTCAGCTCCACTCAGCATCGCAAAACGCCTAGGCGCCCTTCCAAGGGCGCTAAGCGCCAGTTTGCTGCACTGTTGAGCGCCTGCTTACCCTTTAAGGGGCGTTGAGCGCCAGTCTACACCTAGTGTCACCTGCTTGCCGTTAGTTGGGGTGCTAAGGGCTAGGGACGTTGGCCCATGATCCAATTTTGATCTATTTAAGGACTTGCACGCCCTAGGGTTGGTATCTTTGGAAGGCTGAAGCACAAAAATAGATTTTTTGAGCCTTTGGAGGCAGATTTGGATGCGGGAGCTCACCTCTTCGTTTTCTAGGGTTTTTATCTACTCTCATTCCATTGTACACCAAGGTTCTCCATGACTATGGAGAACTAAACTCATTTGTTGTTGGAGAAGATGTAACCTCTAAACTTTCATGTATTTGAATATAATTTGAATTATTTTATGATTCTTCATTAATTGTTAGTGATTTCCTCCTTTGCTTAATGCTTGTTATGTTTTGATCACTCATAGCATGATGTTTGGATTTCTTTCTTATTGGGAAATACCTAGAAACCTTGATTTGGAGAATTTCACCCAAAAGAAATATTACCTAGGGATAGGGATAGGATGTTTGGTTGTCTTAAGCTTATGTTCGTAATGCATAATTGATTATTAGGGATGGAAGGGATTGTGGTCTAATAATTAAGGATAGGCTTTTTATGTTGGGGGATTGGGTTCTAAGTAATTTAGAAAGTACGTTAACAATTTAATGAAGAAGATCAATTCTTATATACACGAAAGTAAGGAAGATGAAATCTAAACCCCAACAACATAATCATCTCATATTATCAACACCATTCAATTTTTGTGTCAAGCCTCAATTGATCAATTTGCATTCATATTTACTTTTGTTGGATTTGCATTTAAACACCAACAAAGTAGTTTTTTAGTCTTAATTAGTTAAGTAATTACACGATTGTTTAGTGTCGTGAGTCTTCTGGGATACGATACTTGGTCTTACCATTTACTATTACTTGATACAATTTGGTACATTTGCCAATGAGTTAACACCTCCTGGCTAACCTACAGAGGAACACAATCCAATGATTGCAAATGTTGAATTTGATCATCACAATAGTACACCAACAGTGTAGAATTGATCAAAACTCTTTCAGCTCAACTTTGTTGCAAGAATCTTGATGATTAACCCAATGTCATCTTTGATTCTCCAAGACTTGTTCTTAGATGCTCCTGCAATCAATACTCAATGAAAATATTAGTTATAATAGGATTTCTCAATCCTGATGCATTTTAATCGATTACGTAATTAACATAATTTGTTGAGCTTTTCCTTATACTTTAACAGTTTTACATCTGTTTCAGATTTAACAGATTATACAGCACATGCAATCGATTATAAAATTTATACAAGCCAACAACGAATTTATATGACCACTATAGACAATTAAGATATTAAATGAAATTAATTTTCATAAGATAAACATTTTAACCGATTAAGAAACTTACGTAATCGGTTATGTTCAACACTTTAAACGAAACAAATTTTCAAATCAATTTTTATTCCAAACATTTCAATGCACTCATCAAACACATGTTGACATAACAATGTGTTTTAATCAATTATACAACTAATGTAATCGATTACTACACAACTATTTGCCCCTGTAGAGTGTATCTTGATAATTGGAGAAATTTTACCGATTATATACAATGATTAATTGATTATTTCTACAAGATATGTAATGTGCAATATGTTTAAACTTATGATTCATTTACACAAACCGAATACATGTATCAAGCATTTCAAGCACAAACACAATAATGATAAAGCAATTGTTATGTCATTTGTTGTGCAAGAAACCATAAAATATTTCTTTGGTTCATCATCTAAAACACACACACAATATATATATATATATATATATATATATATATATATATATATATATAGAGAGAGAGAGAGAGAGAGAGGTGGGTAAAGCTCCCACTATCAACATAGATGTTAGAATTAATGAGCTTTGTTTCTCAACACCAAGACGGGGTTTTACGTTTAGCAATATGATGAAGATGAAGTTTTAATGATGTCCAAATCGAGTCAAGAGAAATCAAGATTCAAGAAGATGTTATGAAGACTAGTATTGTAATGGAAAGCTTTTGTAATAATTGTAGTTCAGTGTCTAGGACTTAGATTTTCAGTGGTTTTGATTCCATGTACTTTCATATTATATAATTGATGTCCAGAGTCAGAATCGTACTGTTTTAATCGATTAAATAGAGTAAAAGCTGAAAATTCAAACTGTCTTTGTTTTAATAGATTAAAATACCTTTTAATCGATTAAAACTTGAATTAATCGATTAATATGTGGATTAATCGATTAAAGGTGACCGTTAGAGCTTTCTAGCTATTAAAACTAGCCGTTGTACTTATTTTAATCGATTAACAAGAATATTAATCGATTAAAAGCATTAAATGGTTGGAAACGAAGAACGAAAGAGTATTTGCTCGAGTCTATAAATAGGCTCCAATTTTCCTTCAACAACAACTCTTCCCTTGTGCTCTAGAACTTAGAAATCATTGAGACTTGTGTGTTCTTGTTCGGCTTGAGAAACTCTTGTCTATGGAGCTAGTAAAGTGCTGCTACGGTGATAGAGGAATAGTTGGTTCATCCTTGGTGCATCTGAGGTGGTGTTTGGAAGAAGAAGTCATCCTTCGTGAAGTATTCAGAGGCACTGTTTCATCCTTCATGAAGTATTTGGAGGAAGTGTTCGTCCCTTGGTGTGTTTAAGGGAAGTGTGTCTCATATCTCGTAGCTTCAAGAGAGGAGTTTTCTAAACTTTTACAAATTGTTTCTTTGTGATTGTAATTTGTAATTGTTTTGTGAGTAGTAAACTGTTTATCTTGATTTGAGATAAGCGACTAGACGTAGGATTGGTAAGATCTGAACCAAGATAAAATCATCTGCGCAAATTTCTCTCAACCTTACTCTCTTTATTTGTTATTATTCTTTTCTTAGTAAGTTTAATTGAGTAGAAATTTAAAAGGCACGCGTTTGTATTAAAACCCCTCTTGGTTTGTTATCCCACACTAACCATTCCATTGTAGCCACTCTGAAAAATTAATGCAAAGAGATAGGGAGAAGAAAAATCACACTCTCATTTTTATACTAGTTTGGCCTCAATGCCTACATCTAGTGTCCTTTCAATCAACTTGGGATTGAAAGCCAATTACACTATAGAGATCTGAGTTTTTACAACAAGGCTTTTACAGCGACCAATCTGTCAAAATGTAAACAACCTCTCTCACTCACTAATATAATATAGGTAATACAAAAACCTGTAGCAAGAACAATCCTCTCTATAGTCACCCCTTTGAGAACCCTCTCAAAGTACAAAGAACGCCTCATTCTTCTTCGTGGCCTCACGCACAGGGAACAACAACACAAAGTTTGCTAATGTTCTTCTCCTAATCAATCAACAACCACCTTAGTTGTGCAGAACGATCAGTCTCTTCAATACAATAGTCTGCTTCACAAGAATTCTTCAAGATCCTTTAATCTTTCACATTCTTTATTCTTGGAGCTTCTGAGTAATCTGTAAGCTTTCTAAACTCAATAACAATCAGATATGAAAATGTTAGAATCAATTCTTCTTATAGAAACCAATCAATGTGTCAATATATAGTTTAAGTCAATCCTGACGCAATGAAATCGATTAGCCAACTTATGTAATCGGTTACAAACAGATGTAACATAATTACAACCAACTTGGCTCCTTAATTGAATATTCAATTAATACACTCTTATTTCATTAAATGCTTAGTCAAACATATTTAAAAATATGACCGTTGAAATAGTTAGACAAGCATAAGTCAGTTTTCAAATGCTAACAGACTTAATTGAATACATAATCCATGTAATCGATTATGCTTCAACACTTGGAAAAAGATATGTGCATACGCGCACGAGTTTTAATCGATTTACTAACTAATGTAATCGATTCAAAACTGGTTGTTTTGGCATAGTTTAAAACTCAAGTTGTCTGATGACCTTAATTGTTTATCACAACACTGTAATCAATTAAGTCATGTAGATATGCTTTTGTGCATGTGGTTTTTCTATTTTCAAAACATATATTGTGCATACACAGATATGATCACTGTACAAACACAGTAGTATGTATCAATCAATACAATATGTCAAATGTGACAATCACAATATGTGCATATTTCACAATAAGTATAAACACAAAAAATACATAACACAATACACATACATGTGTTTTTATTAACAATGTGTTGTCATCATCAAAAATAAACATCACAGGAAGTGGGTTTAGCTAACACTATGCTCCCCCTATCAACAATAGATCAAGACTAGAGCAACCCATGAGACCCCTCTAGTCACCTTCCTCCTTGAGTTGGCCTAACCTCTCTTAGAGCCATCAAACACTAACCACCATATCTCCTAGAGATACTGGAGCTTCTACCACATCCATACCTTAGTTCATCATCCTTGGACCATTTCCTACCACATTTTCGCACCATTCATCCAAGGAAACACCTTTCCATACACATCTCCTAGCTTTGGCCCAACCTAGCCAAGGAAGTTGCTATCAGAGTGGTTGTCCAACAAGCTAGAAATTGTGTTCCAACAACATTCAAAGACACTAAAATGAGTGTTTTCAGTTTATTTCAGAAGGCATCAACCAAAGTTAAATTTTGTAGCATATAAGTGAAGTTAGGAGTTGTTTTCATTGTAATTTGTTGCTCATATCACCGAACCTTTTGTTGTTTTAGTGTAGTATTTGTTGTTTTTGCTAAGTGGCTTGGGAAAATTCCCTTGGTGACATTTTAAGTTCATAGTTAAACATTCTAATAGCTTTGAAACCGTGAATTAGTTGTTAAAGTGTGTTAATAGGCTCCAAGTGTCACATGCACTTTCACCTAGGGTCGTCTAGCATTACAAACTTAATTTACATTTCGATTTACTTTCCTTTAATTACTTTCTTTTTTCCTTTTATAAGCCTTTGTGATATCTAGGATTGTATTGTATCTTAAATTAACCTTCCTTTGGTTTATGAGCATTTTGTGTTTGCATTTGAAAAGATTTTTACCTAGAAGCTTAGATAAAGATAATCTAAGGAAACTGTAGTTAGGAAGGATAAGGAAACTCTAGTTAGGAAGGACTTGGTTTCTAAGCTTGTTCATTGTGACTCACCTCTCCTTCGTGGGAGCTACTTTGAACAACTTTACCTTTAGTTTCTTTCCAGAAATCCATCAATGAAAAAAAACAAGAAATTTTTATGGAAATCTTTTCACTCATAACTTGTGAAAGTTCTTTGAAAAACTTGTGAAAAAAAATTTACAACTTCACAGCATGAGTATTAATCAATCAAGTGTGTAGAGTAGTGTGAGGCATAGCCAAGAGAGCATGTAATTAAGGAATAAGCTCCAACAAACAAAGGGAGAAATTAGTAAGCTCAAGGATATGTTTGTTTAATTCATGGATAGCCAAAACAAAGGAAAATAAAAAGTGGAGTCCTCACACAAGACAAAGAAGTTCCTTGGAGACACATCCCCATATCGTAGTGAGCAGGAGCTCTATAGTAGTCATCACAATGATGACTTCTATCAAACACCTTCGAGGAGAACCCAAAGACCTAGGGAACATCACAAAAGGGAACCTAGGATAGATCTTCCCCCCTTCCATGGCAAACATATAGAGGAGTATTTGGAATGGGAGATGAAAGTTGAGCAATTGTTTGAGTGACACAACGTGAATGATGAGAGAAGAGTAGCCATGGCTACTTTGAGCTTTCAAGGACATGCCATGTATTGATGGACTGCCTTGGTGAGAGACCTAAGAATTGGAAATCAACCTCAAATCAGATATTGGAATGAACTATAGGTCAACCTTGTGAAGAAAACATGTGCCCTTTTGATATCAAATGAACCCTTGAGAAGAAAACATGTGCCTTAGTGTTAGAGTAGAACAACAATTAAAAAGGAAAACTTCCTCTAAAAAAGACTACTCTAGTGATAATGGTTGATTTCACCGTTATTTAAGAGTAAATTTTGATATCAAATGAACCCTTTTTTACTTAAAAACTTGTTTTTTCTCTTGATTTTGGTTTATTTTGGGAAATAAGAGAGTTGAGGTTACACTTGAAGATTTTATCACTAAATCCCCTTGGTTTTGTAGGAAATTGGGAAAATTGGAAGAGGAGTTAAGTTGCCAAGAAGTTGGAACTCATAAAGGACAGAAAGAGCATCAGAAGAGAAGGTTGCAAAAGGTCGCACTCACGCTTGGGTGCCCTTTTTAATGACCCTCAGCGCTGAAGCTCTGCAGTCATGCCTGGACGCCCTTTTTGGGGCACTGAGCGCCATCTTTCCTGCAATGTTTCACACCTGAGTGCCCTCCATTGGACGCTGAGCGTCATTCTCTCGCAAGCACGCCTGAGCGCCCTAAGTAGGGGTGCTGAGCGGTGACAACGTTGGCCCATGGCCCAATTCAGCCCTATTTAAGGATTAGCTCGACCTAGAGAGGGTATCTCTTGACAGAATTGATACAAATTCATATTTTCTCCAACTCTCTGAGGGCAGAAGTGGATGCGGAAGATCTCCTCTTCAGTTTTTAGGGTTTTTCTATCTTTTTCATTCCATTGTTCATCTAGTTTCTTCATGACGATGAGGAACTAAACATTCTTTGTTGTTGGGGGATGATGTAACCTTGTGAACTCTCATGTATTTGAATTGATCTTAATTATATATGCTTCTTTCATTAATTGTTTTGGTAATTCTTCTTTACTCAATTCTTGTTATGTTTAACTCATTTATGGCATGATGTATGATTTGCATGAGTACCGGGAGGTATCTTACAATTCATGTTCTGGAGAATTGCTCCCAAAAGCAGTATTGCTCATAATGGAGATATGAGTTTTGGTCATCTTAAGCTCCTAATCATAATGCAGAATTAATTATTAGGGATGCAAGGGATTGTGATCTAGTAATTAAGGATAGGCTTTATTCGCCAAGGGATCGGGTTTTAAGTTATTTAGAGAGTGATGTTAACATTAATGAAGACGATGAATTCATACATGCATGAGAGGAAACTTAGTGAAATCTAAACCCCAACAACATACTCATCTCATATCTTCAACTTCATCCATTCAACTTTGTGTTTTCTTTCAATTGGTCAAAAACTGCATTCATGTTTACTTTAATAGTATTTGCATTCAAAACCACTAAATTGTGCTCCAAAAGTCATAATTAGTTGAGTAATCACATAACTGGTTAGTGTCGTGAGTCCTTTGGGAAATGATACTTGGTCTTACCACTTTATTATTACTTGATACGATTCGGTACACTTGCCGATATCTTAACATCTAGTTCTTCCTACCCTAGGAAAGATTCCAAGAGGAAGGGAGAACCCTCCAAATTAAAAGATGAGGGACCTAGGGATAGGGAAAAAGAGAAAAAGAAATTTCCTCTAAAGAACCTTCTAAAGATGTTAGGGTAAATAGACCAAATGTTTTAGATATGGTCACAAAGGACATTATGCTTCTGAGTGTCCTAACAAAAGGTCTACTTATATCCTAGAGCATAAGAGTGAAAACAAAGGTTCTTCTAATGATTCTAATATTTCCATTTCTAAGGAGGAAGCCTTTCTTGTGAAGGTGAGTTATTATTGGTAAGAAGACTTTTTGGAAGTCAACATATAGAATTAGAACAATCACAAAGGGAAAATCAATTCCACACAAGATGTAAAGTTCTTGAAAATACTTGTTCATTAATTGTGGATAGTGATTTCTCTTGTAATTGTTATAGTTCTAGATTGGTGGAAAAGTTAGACCTAACTACTACTCCTCATCTCAAGCCTTACAAGCTTCAATGGATAAAAGAGGATGAAGAGATATTAGTTAAGGAACATGTAAACATACCTATCTCCATTGGAAATTATGAAGAAAAATCTTGTGCCAATGGATGCTAGGCATGTTTTACTTTGTAGGCCTTGGCAATATGACCATAAGTCCACTCATGATGGCTATACCAACAAAATAAATTTTCTTCACAAAGGAAGCAAAATAATTTTGATTCCTCTTACATCTCAACAAGTGAAGGATGATGAAATAAAAATTGAAGAGGAAAGAAAAAGAGAAGAAGACAAATTGAATAAGAAACCTTCCAAAATCATCTATATGAACAAACGATCTCATATTTTGAAGTTTAATCAAATAAAATTGAAACGGGTTAAAAGATCAGAAAACAACCTAGGATAAAAACGTAGAGCCGAAAACCCAAACAAACAAAACTAGAACCTGAAACCCAAAACTTAGGAGTCAAAGGAAAACACTTAGGTCCTAAGAAATAGAAAAACATTTAGTCTAGAGAAATCAAACGCTTGATTAGACGATGTCTTGTCTAAAAGTGTTTGAGAGAGAAGTAAGTTAAACGCTCATTACTTAAGATACCTGAACTAAGTATTTAACTTCTCTCGAAAAGCGAAAACAAATCAAGACAAGGTCTTCAACTTAAACAACTAAAAGACTCGACTAAAAGATATAAAAAAATCTGAGAAAGCTAAACATTATCTGTCTAAAAGGTACACATACAAAGAAGCGTTTAGTTATATTCAGAGGATACCACGAGCGAAACAGACATGTCATCTTATGATGAAGTATCTATACGTTTGGCATCTACAAATTAAAAGCTCAATTGAAAAATGCAACCTAACGGTAGGAAATCAAAAAGCACTTTATTCTTCTGAACAAGCATTAAATGACATTAAATGCCCACGTTCAAAAACAAAAAAAAAAAACTTATAAGAAAAGTCATATCTTTTGATTACACAGTTTACTCTAATTTTTAGATAAACTATTCTACACGCATCCACAATGCTATAGTTCAAAATCAAATGTGGACGTCAGAGACAAAATTATAATCATGAAATGTTCCTCTCTTGAAGCAAAGTCTAAAAAGATCGTACAACCTACTTCAAGCAAAAGACTGAAAAATCATGTCTGCTGTGACAAAGTTGACTTACTCAATAGTTGTTCTGAAAAGAAGAAAGAAAAAGTACAAGCATCAAGGCTACGAACTACAAACGTTGTCTTACACAATAACTTTTTCATAGTTTATTAATATATATAAATTTTAATATACGTGTCTTAAATTTCATGAAATTTGTAGTTGTGTTTTGTATTGATCTTCGGGTTCATATTTGATTGTGATCTATAATCACTTTCATTTCGTGTAACCTGAAGACCAATGCGAAATGCTCGCAAAACTTCGTGAAATTTTAGATATGTTGTTTCAAAATTTATATGTTTAATAAACTAAAAAAAAAGTGAATTTTCTTGAATGGGATAGGGTCACACCTTGAATACAAAAACGATCAAAGTGATCATTCAAGATTATTGAAATTGTGTAAACAATTTCAGTAAATATGCGTACGGATCGACATTCGATTAGTTCACCAGGCATTAGCGCTGAGTACGAGAGAGGGTTATAAGAGTTTATATAGTTTGCATAATGTGATGCGAGTACAAGTGATTATGGAGTCAAGTTTAGAAGTCTCTGTGTCAACTGTTTGAATAGGAGGAAGTTGAATGCAACCGATATTAGGGAACATCTTATCTATGATGGTTTCGTACGAAGTTATACAACATGGATATGGAACAACGAATTAATAGACTTTCCAACTGTCTCTCCAACTAAAAATATATATGATTCAACCATGGATATGAAAGATCGACCAGAAGAAGACAACTTAGAGGACATGATCCGCGATGTTGGCGTAGAAGCTTTTGCCAAAGCGCATGTGTATGAAACGATGTCCACTGATGCGGAGACTTATTTGTATGTCTGTTCAACTAAGTTCACACGGTTGTCAGCGGTGTTAAGGCTTATGAATTTAAAGGCGAGCAATGAATGGACTGATAAGAGTTTTATAGAATTGTTGTCGTTGCTGAATGAAATGCTACCAGATGGAAATACATTACCCGCCGCTCGTAATTATGATGCAAAAAAATTCTTTGTCCGATCGGTATGGAGTAAAAATGGATACATGCATGTCCGAATGATTGCATATTATATAGGAATGAGTATGAAGTTTTGACAAAGTGTCCAAAATGTGGGTTATCACGATACAAGTCAAAAAACAACTGTGAAGATAGTGGTCACACAGAAAAGAATGGTTCTTCTTTGAAAGTAGTTTGGTACCTTCCACTCGTGGCCAGACTTAAGCGTTTGTTCGCGAATCCGAAAGACGCTAAAAACCTAAGATGACATGCAGATGAAAGAACAACTAATGGGTTGTTTCGTCATGCAACTGATTCAAAGCAATGGAAAAATATTGATCAAGAATTCCCAAAATTTTGTCAAGAATGTAGAAATCTTCGGTTTGATTAAGCTACTGATGGAATAAACTCATTTCGTAATTTAAGTATCAATCATAGTTGTTGGCCCATTATACTGATAGTTTACAATTTTATCTCCTGGATTGTGCATGAAAAGAAAGTACATGATGTTGTTGATGTTGATATCTGGTCCAAAGCAACTTGGGAATGACATAGATGTTTATCTCAGGCCACTAGTTGAAGACTTGAAGTTGTTGGGGGTTGATGGGATTGAAATATTTGATGCCTTTGCTTCTGAAACTTTCATGATGCATGCCATGTTATTTTGCACCATTAATGACTTCTCAGCTTACGGAAATTTACCGGGGTACATGTGAAGGGTCATAAAGCATGTCTTATATGTGAAGAAATACTACAGCTCATCAATTAAAACACCGAAGGAAGAAAGTGAATATGCGTCACGGAGACTTTTACAATCTAATAATCCATATTGAAGGTTAAAAAAAGCATTCAATGGACAACAAGAGAAACATGATGCACCAATTCCACTAGCCTTGAAGTTCTTGAAAAAGTTAATAAAGTGCATCATGTATTTGGGAAAACATCTAAGAAGTCATCTATAACAACCCCTTGGAAGAAGAAATCAATATTCTTTGATCTTCCATATTGGTCAAAGTTAGATGTTAGACATTGCATAGATGTGATGAATGTAGAGAAGAATGTGTGTGATAGCTTGATCAGTACACTACTCAACATCTAGGGAAAAAAAAGATGGAGTGAATGCTCGTTTAGATTTGGTTGACATGAAGATCCGAGAAGAGTTGACACCAAGAGAGATTGGTAAACGTACTTATTTGCCCCCTACATGTTACACAATGTCCAAACAAGAGAAGATAAGTTTTTTCCTTTGTTTAAAGAGTATCAGGTACCGCAAGGATACTCTTAAAATATCAAGATCTTAGTGTCAATGCAGGACTTAAAGCTTTTTGGACTAAAGTCTCACAATTGCCGCAATTGTTACTGGTGGCAATTCAAGGAATTTGCCGAAAAAAGTTAGGCAGACCATAACTCGATTGTGCTCATTTTTCTCGTCAATTTGTAGTAAAGTCATTGATCCAACAAAGTTAGATGAACTTCAAGGCGACATTATTACCATCTTGTGTCAGCTAGAAATGTTTTTCCCTCCATCCTTTTTTGACATCATGGTGCATTTATTTGTTCATTTGGTTAGAGAAATCAAGTTGTGTGGACCAGTATACTTAAGATGGATGTATCCTATTGAGCGTTCTATTAAGATTTTGAAAGGGTACGTCAAAGCACATTTTCCACATCTTAATAATTGCACATTTTATATGAAGACTTTGGATGATAAAAGCATAGTACAAAATAGTGGCGTCATTCTAGAAGCCGAGTCGCTACAATTTTCCATATCCAAAGATCAAAATCATGTAGCTGGATCAATTAGATATTATGGTAGAATAGAAGAGATATGGGAGGTTTACACTAAGTTTTCTGTTGCACTCTTCAAATGTAAGTTGGTTGACAATAAGAGTGGTGTCAAAATAGATGAATCTGGTATGACATTAGTTGATTTTCGAAAGGTTGGTTATGGAGACAACCGTTTATCATGGCATATCAAGCAAGTTAGGTTTGTTATGTCAAAGATCCTACGTCTAACCATTGGTATGTCGCTCTTCATGGAAAAAGACAATTTGAAGATAAAGAAGAGAATCTAAGTAATCTTCATATTACTGACAACCATTCATTTAAAATGACAATAAATTAAATCACGACCCTCTAGTTGATGTGTACATGCAATTTTGGAAGATCACAATGAGAGAATATACATATGACCAATCCATGTGATTATGTATGAATTTCATATTTGTGTAAAAATTTATGGCTTTTGTTAAACAATATATGTTATTTTATAAGTCTTTTATTAATCTTTCATCTTATTTATTGTGACAGATATATGGCTGAGGCACCACATTCATCAAGGGATGAAGTTCCCACTTCTAGACCCACTAGAGGAGCGATGAGGTTAAAACAACTTATACTTAGAAGAAATGCAGGTGAGAGGACACCTGTCATTACTTACGTGGTCACAAGAGTAGCATCTGGACCGAATGTAGATGTTTTTAGGTCTTACCTTGGAGTACTAGCACGTGATCGTATCTCTATCCTTACTTCATCATTTGACCATTTATCTGAGGTTGATCGGAATCTAATCTGGCAAGATCTATTGGTAAGTTAATCAATATTGCTCCAAATTGTAGTTTCATTATATTGATAAATTTGTATTGATATAAGGTTATTACTTTCTTTATTGCAGATGACATTTGATATTTCAAATGTTGCGAGCCTAAGGAGTAGGTGTTTATCTGCAATTGTCGAAAGATTTAGGGGGTTTAAGACAAAATTGACATCAATATATATATATATATATATATTATATATATATATATATATATATATATATATATATATATATATTTGGAGCAAATATTAATGAAACTCCATGTTCTAAATATTCTACAATTGACGAAGACACTTGGCGTCAGTTTGTACAACTTTGTTCATCCGAGTCGTGGCAAGTAAGTGTAGGTAAAATCATTCAATTTATCATTCATAATTTTATATCATAACAATTGACATGAAAACATAACCATTTTTTCATGTAATAGTAGACAGGTTAAGAGGGAAGTCCTAGAACGAAGAAGACTCGTTCATCTGAGGACGACCCTCTTGGTGCATTAGACGAGCTTTGTAACATGATTGCAAATACGCCAATGATTGTACATGGGATTCTACTACATTTGGAAGAAATGTTGAGATCCCATTATACTTGCATCAGCAAGATGTTAGGGAACTTGCGTTGGGGAGAGAACAAATTAATATTACACCCATTCAGCTGTGGATGATGTAAGTTTATGAGAACTTTTTTATAGAAAATTGATTTATCGAGTTACTTATATCAGATCATTTCTTCATTTCAGGTATATGTTTGGTGTCAGTAACAAGATGGGGTTCAATGATGTATATGGGTTCATTGACCCCTATATGACTCATGAAGGAAATAGATTTGGTGACATCAAAGCATACATCACTAGCTGCTTTAACGGGGAAGGAGATATATTTTTTCCCTTATATACTTGGGTAAGTGAAATTTGTTAGCTTTAAAGTTTCATTTATGATTTTAGTATATGACAATTAAGTTATTACCAATTTTAGGCGTCATTAGTAGCTCATTTATGTTTCAACTTTCTTTGTTATATAAATGTATGCTAAAGCAATTTTTGTTTTAATAGTTCCCTTGCAGCACATATGGTATTATCTGGGAGATCAACTACTATAGCTAAAAAGCTTGCATGGTTGGCCCTTAAGGTTTTTTAGTTCAAACTTTGTTACATTTTGTAGCATTCCAATGGTGTTACTTAACATTTTATAATTATGATGATATGTTTAAGTGTAATAGACAAATCGGGTCATTTGAGTGTGGTTACTACGTCATGTATTGGATGGTGACCACTATTCGTGCACATCTTACGAATGGATGGGAAACGATAATATTTTGGTTTGAACTTTATTTTCTCTATAGTTTAGATTTTGTACAGTAAGGGAAAATAACTGCTGCGTATAAGCGAAAATAATCGTTGGTGTTTCCCTTGACTACACTAGTGATACCACATAGACCTAAAAGGAAACAAGGATTAAAAGAATAAAAGAAATGTAAAAGGAATGAAAAAACACTTCACTCAACTTGAGTATAGAATTCTTTACAATATAGATGACTTTATTAAGTTTAACACTATGGTATGTTCATCATTCTTTTCTTCTTGTTTAACATTGTATCCTTTATATAATTGTTGAATTGATAATACTCATCTTCCTTTTCGAAGACACTTAAAGCAAAAAGGAAGAATACACACATCCTTATTTTAAATTACTTAAATATTACTAGTATTTGTATATTTGGTACTTTATTTTAAGGATCGCGATATTCCAACAATGTTTTCTTAACACATTTTTTACAACGCCACGTGTCGTGCTTTGATTGGTTTGTTTTAAAAATAATATTTTATAAAAACCTTCGAAATGGAAGTCCGTAACCCTTCTTTTAACTGAAAATCCGAAAATACCCCTTTCTCTGTTTCATTGGAGACGAAGGTCCCTTCTCGTGAAGGTCCAAGGTCGCGTTTCGTGGCGCTTGACTTTGCATTCTGTGTGATTATTGTGAGTGCGTGGTGTTGTCTCCGTCCATTTTCGTATCCTGTTATCGTGCGGAATGGCAAGCTCCGGTGACCATACTCACATTGACGGAAATGAACAACCTTTGAAGACGTATGTTAGGGTTGGATCACGAAGGCGTTACAAGGGAAGAGCACTTAGGACTCCATACACCGGAACCGTAGTGCTTAGAATAAAAAATGAGTGATATGTGTATTTAGTTGATTAATGGAAAGTAAATGATAATTGTAATCATTGTAAATAGATTAAGAAAACAAAGTGTAATGTATCGGATTTAGTTCAATGATATAAAATTTGAGTTTTTGTTTGAATTGGTCTCATATTTTATTTTTCAATAACATTGTTATTATGAGTTGTGGGTTTGTGGATTTCAAAATGTGGTCAAGTTTTGTGTCTCCTAAGTTGCAGGCTTGTTTGTAAGATGTTGGTGTTTGAGTGGTCATTCTGGGTAACATGGGTAACCAATGTCAAAACCAGTTCATTTGAATGACAATTTGAGTGGGGGGTGATGTGATGTGAGGCCAAGGAGTGTGGAGTGACCCCTCATCACTTGGAGGACCAAGCTGTGCAAGGGATGACTGAGGGTGTTGAATAAATGCTCTGGTAATCGTTTACAACTTCCTGGTAAACGATACCCGAGAGAAAATGAGATTTTGTATAGAAAGTCCAACTTAGGTAGTCAGTCAGGTTAACAAGGGTGACCATTGTCAAAAAAACTGTTTGAGGCACTTTTGCACTTGCCTGAGGCTGGTCCTGGTGTTTCAAGGGTGGGAGAGAGTGGTTAGTGATGTGATGATGTCCCAAGGAGGGTGGAGTGACCACTCATCAATTGGAGGAGCAAGCTGTGCAAGGGATGACTGAGAGTGTTGAAAAAAGGTTGTGGTAATCGTTTACAACCTCCTCGTAAACGATTACCCGAGAGAAAATTGGATTTTGTACAGAAAGTCCAACAGAGGTAGTCAGTCAGGTAAACAGGGTGACCATTGTCAAAAAAAGTGAGTTTTAGGCACTTTAGCACTTGTCTTAGGCTGGTCCTGGTGTTTCAAGGGTTGGAGAGGGTGATTGGTGATGTGATGTGAGGCCAACGAGGGTGGAGTGACCCCTCATCAGTTGGAGCAAGCTGTGCAAGGGATGACTGAGAGTGTTGAAAAAAGGCTGTGGTAATCGTTTACAACCTCCTCGTAAACGATTACCCGAGAGAAAATTGGATTTTGTACAGAAAGTCCAACAGAGGTAGTCAGTCAGGTAAACAGGGGTGACCATTGTCAAAAAAAGTGAGTTTTAGGCACTTTAGCACTTGTCTTAGGCTGGTCCTGGTGTTTCAAGGGTTGGAGAGGGTGATTGGTGATGTGATGTGAGGCCAACGAGGGTGGAGTGACCCCTCATCAGTTGGAGGAGCAAGCTGTGCAAGGGATGACTGAGAGTGTTGAAAAAAGGCTGTGGTAATCGTTTACAACCTCCTCGTAAACGATTACCCGAGAGAAAATTGGATTTTGTACAGAAAGTCCAACAGAGGTAGTCAGTCAGGTTAACATGGGTGACCATTGTAAAAAAAAGTGAGTTTTAAGCACTTTTGCACTTTTCTTAGGCTGGTCCTGGTGTTTCAGTGGTGGGAAGTGATGTTTTGGCACCCCATGATGGAGGAAAAAAACAATGTTTATGAGATGAGCAACTTGGGTGAGATAACATGCTGTCAACTTTGACCTTTGCTGGCTATTTTACTCATAACTTTTCCCACCGACCTCCAAATGATGTGATTCTTTTTTTATTAGAAACTAGACTAAAATATCTTTCCAATGACTACTAATTTGTAATTTTTGGACATCTGAATTGGTACAGTTTATTCTTTCAAGTTAGCGTTTCAATATTTTTGCCAACTCTGACCTTTGCTTGTTCTCTTGCTCATAACTTTCTCCACCGAACTCCAAATGAGTTGATTTTGTTTTGTTGGAATCTATACTCAAAGACCTTTCAAATTATGCCTTAGAAATCAAGTTTACACCTTTTTTGACACTGTAATCGATTACAAGGACACTGTAAACGATTACCCGAGAGAAAATTGGATTTTGTACAGAAAGTCAACAGAGGTAGTCAGTCAGGTTAACATGGGTGACCATTGTCAAAAAAAGTGAGTTTTAAGCACTTTTGCACTTTTCTTATGCTGGTCCTGGTGTTTCAGTGTGGGAAGTGATGTTTTGGCACCCCATGATGCAGGAAAAAAACAATGTTTATGAGATGAGCAACTTGGGTGAGATAACATGCTGTCAACTTTGACCTGTTGGCTATTTTACTCATAACATTTCCCACCGACCTCCAAATGATGTGATTCTTTTTTTATTAGAAACTAGACTCAAAAATCTTTCCAATGACTACTAATTTGTAATTTTTGGACATCTGAGTTGGTACAGTTTATTCTTTCAAGTTAGCGTTTCATATATTTTTGCCAACTCTTACCTTTGCTTGTTCTTTTGCTCATAACTTTCTCCACCGAACTCCAAATGAGTTGATTCTTGTTTTGTTGGAATCTATACTCAAGACCTTTCAAATTATGCCTTAGAAATCAAGTTTACACCTTTTTTGACACTGTAATCGATTACAAGGACACTGTAAACGATTACCATAGTGTTTTTTCTACAGATTGGCTCTGCACTTGTCCAACTTGGTCCCCTAAGTAAGAATGGCTTCTTCTCCACTTCTTGGGGTCACCTCCCATCAATTTCCACTCTCTACCTCGACTGAAACACCAACACCAAGTAAATACAAGTGGACTTGTGCCTGAAAGTAACAATTTTTGCCAATGATCACCCATGACACCACACTGAGTACTTCAGTTCAACTTTATGTACAAAACAGTGATTTCTCTCATGTAATCGTTTAACAGGCCACTGTAAACGATTACAACAGTGTTTTTTTGTAGATTAGCCATGCACTTCTCCAACTTGGTCCCTTCAGTAAGAATGGCTTCTTCCCTACTTTTTGGGTCACCTCCCATCACCTACCACCCTCTACCACCAGTCAAACACCAACACCAAGTAAATACAAGTGGACTTGTGCTTTAAATTAACAGTTTTTGCCAATGATCACCCAGGACACCACAACTGACTACTTCAGTTCAACTTTCTGTACAAAACAGTGATTTCTCTCGTGTAATCGTTTACGAGGCCTGTAAACGATTACGACAATGTTTTTTCTGCAGATTAGCTCTGCACTTGTCCAACTTGGTCCCCTCAGTAAGAATGGCTTCTTCCCACTTCTTAGGGTCACCAAACATAACCTCCCAACCAGTAATGACCCTTAAATTCACTTGTATGGTTTTTTGGTCAACAAATTCCACAACTTATATTCATTTCTGAAACCATTACCTACATTTTAAATACTTATTAATATTCTGTGGTCTTTTTTCAATATAACACCTTTGTTCATTGTAACACACATAACGTAAAAAGAATTAAATTCATGACACCCAAACCGCCACCAAACTTCGAATCAGAAAAAAGATACAAGAATAGGGTTAGAACGACAGAGAAGATAGAGGTTAGATCGAGAGAAGATAAAAGGGATGAAAGAAGTGTAGAGGTGAGAGCGAAAAAACGAAAACCGCGAAACCAAAAATGTTAAACTTGTAAACTTTTCTTCCAATTTTGCCCTTAGTCTGATAACCTCTCTCTATTTTCTTTTTATTAAATTTGACCAATGCAAAGACGCCACCTGGCGTTGTCAAATTGTTGGCAAAAATTTGTTCTCGACATATCATTTTCCTTATTTTAAAACTTATAGAATTATAATATTTTCATCATGATCGAAAGAAAATGTATATCTTGTTTTCTTAGAAGTAGAGAACAAGTTGAGAGACAACACACCTTCCTTCCATTGATTGGGTATTGGAGATAAACATGAATATGGATTCTTAATTGGTAGAGGAGGATGGGTAAAACCCACACCCACCCGTAAGTGGAAGATTAAATACTTTTACTGTGTATTTATAATTTTATTTTCAATGTTTCCGGAACGAAAAATAAAAGGGTAGAAGAATCTGAAATAAATTGAACATGGGATAGGCTCAAACTTGTGACATTAGAAAATCATTGGAAATAATCAGGAACACATCTTAAAAGGAAATTAAAGTGAACAAAAAAAGAAGAACCAAACATTAGACTGATAAGTATAATGCAGGTATAGTCCCTGCACGATTAGATCTTAATTAACTTTAGTGTCTTTTGAGGAGCAAAGCAGACATAATAACGAGAAGCACAAGGATAACTACAGTGACGAAGGACGCAACCACAGCTCCACTGGTTTGGGCACAAAAGTCTCCAAACTGGTTACAGATGGCAAGCCAGTTGGAGTCTTGATTGCCGTTGTGTGCCAAGTAAACGATTGCAGCTGCCGAAGCACCACTAGCTGTGGCCAAAGTCAGAAACACCTGCATTTTACAAACAAACAATTAAATGTGAATAGTAGTTTGTAATTATAATTAAGGTTGGTTCATAGTTAATTACTGTGTCTAGGATGATGAGGAAAAGCCTTGGTCCAGCTGCATGAGGGCGTATGATGGCTACGACTGAGAAGGGTAGTGACAGGACAAGATACCCAGCCACCAGTGACATTGTAATCACAAAAAACCTGTATTTTGGTAACCATTAGTACTGGATTGTTAAGAAAAGGCATAAATATGGAGAAAAAGCTGGATTACATACTGAAAAGTAGTGAAGCTATCGTAACTAGCTTCAAACTGAAAGAACTGAGTGAAGAAAGGGAGCGTTTGATCACTTGTTCCCATAGTTGCTGCAGCACCAAGAGAAGATGCTATGCCACCCAACCTTAGAATGAAGTCCATTATGGCTAACCCTTTCTTCCACCCTCCTGGCCTTCCAACTGCAACTGCTTTTCCTTTACCAACATTGCTGGATTCTGGGACATCCACGGTCGTTGACATTTTTTTTTTTTACTTTCAAACTCCAGGGAACCCTCTGTCCTATATATGATTCTACTCAAATATGAATTTAAAGACCCAGTGAATTATGCAAATGAATCCATATGCCAATACCTTATATAGAGAGAGAATGGTCAACGTTCATATATATTTTATAAATGAAGGCCATCCATGAGAGGAGTTGTTAAAACCATTTCCACTAAGAGAAATAGTTAGTGGAGATACGTTTCAGAGAAATAATAATATTCTCAAATTATATCTTCCAACTTCTTTGCTTTTCGATCTATATATATATATATATATATATATATATGTAGGGATTGGTATCATAAGGATTTGTTTTGCCAAAGTCGCCCATGAGGTCAGTATACTACACTTTTGTTCGCTCACCATCAAAGTATAATTCATGTTATTTAAATGCGACAGACAACAAAAAAACTGTGAAATACCTATGTAAGTTTTTGTTCAATATATATAAATTTTGTTTATATGGGGTAGACGATCTAGATACATACCCTAGTAAAAGGGAAGACATTATTGGGATGGTAGAATGCAATGGAAAGGTAGATGATGCTGGAAGTAAAAGAAAATCAATATCAACAATAAAATCAATTACACCATAAAAAAAATCATATACAAAATCATTATTAGGATCAACATCTACTACATAGTCAAATATAACATTATGAACACTGTCAAGATATTGAACAAGTATATCACAAACACTATGTGTTAGGAATCTGAAAATAAAATCCTAACGTCTCCCTCACTCACTGATACGCACTCATCCCACACCAAAAGAATCAAACAAAGGGTATATTATTCACATTAACGAACAATGACAATAATGTGTAAGTCGAGCCCTCACCGGGTTCGAAATCCGCTCTATACAAAGTATAATTCTTGACTAATCACAGTATAATGTGTTATTCCTTTTATACTCATACTTCCCGCCTTTTCCTAACTGCTAAGGCAGTTAGGAATTCTTCTACTCTCTTTTCTTCCTTCTCTCATAAACTTTCCAACCCCTAACATTACCCACATTCTCTTGAACAAGTATATCACAAACTTTATGAGTGTAAGCAAATAAATTAGAAAGAAAATTGATATGAATATTATCAACACCATCAACATTAACTAGATTAGATTCTTTTGGATCATCATCAACATGAACAAGCATATTTGTTGGCAACTATATTTGTAGGAGCATAACTATAGGAATATTAGTATTAACATGAGTCAATCAACATGAGTGTCATTAGGTGAATCAGGAATGTCATGAGGATCATTTGTAATCCATTAAATCGGTTTGCATTTTCAAGTGAAAGTGGTAGAATGGTAGACATTACTGGAATAATAGACACTATATGTGAATCAATTATTCCAAATGCATTAGTAGACACTATAATTCAGTCATCTAGCTCAATTGACTCCATTCTTGCATCAATATCAAAACTTATATCAAAATTGTCATGCATCATTAGAAGACTTGCGCTCAACTGTCTCAACATATGTCTTACTAGTACATGGATATTATTTAAATTTGATTAAAAAAGTTTGTTGATATAAAATGTTTCCATTTTCCTTAAACCTACGATGCCACCAAAACCCTTCTATTATCATCAAAAATAGGGGTGTCCATGATTTGGAGTTCTAAAGATCCAATCCAAATCCAATCTCGCTCCAAATAACTGGATCAGATTTTGGATATACAATTGGATCAGATTTTGGATCCAAATTTATTTTTCTTTAGAACTAGGTTGGATTTTTTTTTTAAGATCCAAATATTTGGATCAAGTTTTCAATCCAAAATCCATTTTTTTATAAAAGCAATTTAAATTGAATTTTATAAAATTTTTGTTGTCGGCCAGACCCATCTCGTATATATCTTCGGCTCGATCCAACTAGTCTCAACTCTCTCTTATGGTAAATCCATCCTTACCCTCTGTCCAGGTTAAACCATCTCACCCATCGACCCAGGTCATCCCAGCTCTACCTCCAACCCAAGCTAATCCATCTCAATTTCATGTCCATGTGAATTAGTTTGACACATGTTAAATTTCAACTATTGTTAGCCCCTCCCAACCTTTAGTCAAATTTTGGTCAGGTCAACTCGATGAAAATTTGGGTAGGCCGTCTTGATAGAATTCAATCAAATTTTAAATGGTCGACTTAGGGGCCTTTGGATTGGACTGGCCCTTCTAAACCTTGGATTCACACCGAACATCTCGACCTTCGACTCAAGCCAATCTATCTCGAACTTTTGCCTAAACTGACCTCAATCAATCCTTCTTGACCTTTGGCTCGAGTCGATCCTTCTCAACCTTTAACTTAGATGATCCATCTCGACTTTTGACACGATTTGGACTATCTCGACAGTTGGTCTAGATCAACTTAAAATTTAGATTTCTAATTTTCGATCTAAATTTTCTGTATTAGAAAATTGATATTAAAAAAATGAATATCTAATAAAAAAGAAAAAGAATATAGATATATTAAAATATAAATTTAATAAAATGAATCTTAAATGAATTGAGTCTTTAATAAAATAGATTTTAAATAGACATGGACTAAAGCAAAAATATATCAGTTTGACGTGAATGGATTTTTTTGGGCACCCTTAATCACAAAACATAAATCTCCTCTGTATCTAAAAAAAACAGTTAAAGGGTAAAATATTTATGGAAATAAAATATTTATAAAAAGGGCAATGGTGTGGACGTCATTATTTAAAATAAGTATTGCAAAAGTAAAGGGTAACACAAATGATTAGAGCTTTTTGTTGTGGATTAGTGATCATGTGTTTGATTCTTGTTGTGTATAAATGAGTTGCAATTATTATTATATTAAATGATCGTGTGGTATGATGATATATTTATATTATTTGTTATGTATGATTGAAGTAAAGATGATTGTGATAGTCATTCATGATAACTTTTTGGGTGCTTAATGCAGGGTCATTTTCACGTTGCTTGCTTTTGTTACATGCACTAGTGGAAAAAAATAGGTTTCTATGAAGACCTATTATAACAGGTGAAAACCATCAATCATAAATTGTCTCACCCATCGACCCAGGTCATCCCGTCTCTACCTCCAACCTAAGCTAATCCATCTCAATTTCATGTCCATGTGAATTAGTTTGACACATGTTCAACTGTTGTCAGCCCCTCCCAACCTTCTTCCTGAGCCAGTCTATCTTGATGTTGCGTCTGGGTCGATCCATCTCAACATTGCTGAACCAAGGCCATTCAATCACAATTTCATCTTGGGCAGGCTCGTCTCGACGTTTGGAAAGGCTCGGTCGAATTCTACCAAATTTCATTTGAGGACGACTCGGTTAAATTTTGGCCTTTGTCGACTCTATCGAATTTTGGCAAAAGTTGGCTTAGCTAAAGAGGCCATATTTTGGTAAGAAACGGCTCAACCAAATTAAGTAAAATTTTGGTCGAGGTTGACTTAATGAAATTGAACAAACTTTCAGTCAGGGTCGAACTGATCAAATTGTTTATCTTTAACTAAAATTGTTTATCGTCGGTGTAAGGTAAGGGAAGCTAGATGTTTTATCTTTAACTAAAATTGTTTTGCAAGTTTAGTGGTTATTTTCTTATTAACTTGAGTGAGTATTAATTTGAGTAATTATGCTGTTAGTTAAATTAGATGTGTATTTTATTGTACTTTATTATCTATGTTTGGTATGATGAAATTGGATGTCCTTGCTGTATTGAACGATGTTGGTTCTGTAATTGGATGTTAAGGTGTTGCAATTTTGTTTTGAGTGTGTATCATGAAATGTAAGGATTCAAGAATTTAAGATAAAGAAGTTTTAATGGTGTTTTGAAGAAAGGAGGTGATATCTTAAATGGTGTTATGGTGAAAAAGAATTGATGAACTTGCTGGTTGCAGTTGGGGTTGGTTATACATGTTCAACATTTTAATTGAGAGAGATTTGAGTTAGGAGTGTGGGGTGGTGAATGTGGTCGCCCAACGAGCGTGGTTGCTGAGCAATTGGTCCAAGTTTTGTTTTATTCTTTTCATTATTGTGTCTTGATAACTTTGAGTTATGTTCTGATTCATTGTGGATGAGGCATAAGTATTTATAAGATTATCAGTGATGTTATATATGGGAATTCAATGAGATAGTATGCAATGTGGTATGTAAATAAAGTTATGAAGATGATTATGTATGAGGTGTGATGATGATGTTCAAATAATGTGAGTTGTGGATTTCAAGTATCATGTGGGAAAGGAATTCCAAGGAGGAATATCCTAAGTTGGTTATGTTGTGTTATGTATTAAAGTAGGGGCTCCTGGATTGGGGAATGACCCTGACACTCTCAATAACCCCATTTCACTTAGAGATAAGTGATTATGTCGTGGAGAGTAGTAGGAGGTCCTAGTTTATGGTCAGTGGTTAGGGCCATAGATGTTTGACGGATTAACCTTGGTGTATGGTATTATTGGTGGTGGTTGAGGATGTGGTTATTATTATTTCTGAGCTAGTTTGCTCCACCATACACGGGTGCAGGTTCCCCATGAGTCCGACATCAATGCATCTATTCGGATAGCAAAAAGGGTTACAAGTGGAATGGACAAATTGCTGTGTTGTTTGATTCATAACATGCGTGTATATTGTCATTGTTTTAAATTATATGTAAAATCTTTTGATACTCTAGCTTACCCTTGCTTTTTTGTAGTTTGTATTTGTTTATTGTTTCTTTTTTGCAATTATCACCTTAATGGTGTGAGCTTAAGGATATAGTCTTTTCAGTTGGCTCAACGAAAGTTTGGGAGTGAAGCTTGCAATATAGGTAATTACTTTTGTTCTTCAGGTGAATAATTTTATTCATCACAATATGTAGTTCTTGTTCTATCATTATCCATGTAATGTTCATTTTAGTAGTTTTATACTACTAAATTGAGATGTTATACTATTTGACACATTTTCACATCATCGTTATTTGAAACATCAAATAAAATTTGGTTAAAATAATTAAATCTATAGAATTCTAAAAATAAAAAACTAAATTTGGTTAAAAAACTAAATCTATAGAACTAATTTCAATTTAAAAATTGGAGAAATAAAAATATATTTAATCCTATAAATTATTAAGAGTAACTCTATGATTATAAGAATATCTTATTTAATAATCCATTAATCAAATATTTGTTTCGAGATTCCTAGTCAAATATTCTACAGTGCTAATATGCTTTTGCACAAAATGAAGACGTTGAGAAAAGAAATACAATTCTCATAAGCATTAGATCTAAGTATTTTTTTTTTGTTCGGGTTCTTACAATCTTGCATAAAAATACATTATTTTCCATTTGTATTCTAAAAAATTTATCAAAAACGTAATTTCACTAATTTACACCTGGTGAGCAACAGGCACAGCATAAATTAGTTCATATCTTACTAGAACAATACAAGCAAGGTACATACAATAGATAGTATAAGATACGTATAATAGTTAATACAGGCTGTAAAACAGATACGGTCATAACTGTCTTTACCATGAACCATAAAGCTCAAGTGTAAAAAAAGCAAGTAACATCAAATGGTCATTACGAAGAATTCAGCAGAACTTAAACTGTGCTCAAACCAAACTTGCATTCTACAAAAGGCAACTAGCTTAGTAACGGTGAATGAGTTCCTTGTATGCATCCTTGTGCTTGGTGTGATGCTCAATTTCTGCCTGATAATATAAGTCACATTAAGCATCAAAATTAAGAATGAGGACTAGCTTAAAGCCTAAGCAGGTCCATACTTTAGATCTCTTAGATAAAAACGCCTACAAAAAATTTGATACTAATATATCTCTATTAAATTAATTATAAAATTATGTTTGAGAATGAAATTTAATTAAATTATTATGAATAATTATTAATTTTTTATAATAAATTGTTTTATTAATAAAAAGGCCTTATTCTTATGTTTGATTTATTCCTCTCAAAATTATGATATATTTTAACATGAATAGTTTTATTAGTAAATAAAAAAGTTTTAATCTTAAGATTGTTTTAAACTTCCCAAATCTTTGAGATATGCATGATTCTCCACTTAGCTAATCACTAACTTATGAACCCGCTGCAGAATAGCCAAAACGATATATCTAACATGAAGGGTAAAAGGCATCTACATCGAATACATCATACCTTTCGAATTGCTTTTATGGCAGTTAGCAACTTCTCGCTGATAAATTCCTTAAGGAAGTCATCCTTATGGAGAGCATCCAAAGATTCAGAAAGAGATGCTGGCAATCTCTGAAGGGTTTCCGGGTTTGGATTTGAATCTGTTTCATACATGAAATGAGAGGTTTATATTGATATTTGTAAAGGAACATGAAAGAACCCAGCGAAAATTTATGCAACCGTTATGCAGATTGGTAAAAGGAACATGAAAGAGAAAACGGAAAAAAAAGGCTGCAAATTTGGAATTGAACTTGATAGAAGTAAATAAAATTTAGCATCCACTGTGCTTCCTAGGATTCTGATGAAAAACTCCAATAAGTATTTCACTGCAATTGTATTATTTGATAAAACTGTTGAAAATAATCGCGTGACTAAGTCTCACATTTTGAAAAAATGACAAAATTAAACAACATAAAGAAAAATGACCCATAAATCTAATATTTCGAATTTTTAGGTTAAAAATGGTATCAGTATCTTATCTAGATTTGATATATATAATCTTCCCTCATGAATATCCCATTATTGGTATCAAAAGCCACTGTTATTCCCAGGCTAACTATTTTAATATTTTGTGCAGCTCATGGTTGATTTAAACATTATAATCAAGGTTATATGATCTTACCAACAGGTTCAGGAAGAGGAAGATGCCTTCGAAGCCCATCAATGCCAGCAGCAAGTATGGCAGCTAAGCCCAAGTATGGATTGGCAGAACCATCAAATGATTTCATCTCAAAGTTGGTGGCTAGACCGTCGAGAGTTCCAGGTGGAGATGAAGCTCGCAATGGAGCCTCCTTATTTTCGTTTCCCCAGAAAAGGTACGCACCACTCCATGTATTGGGTTGCAATCGATCATAACTGCCACGAATTCAGATAACAAAGTAACATTGCGGCATAATTCCAAAACTTGGTATTTGCAATTTAAAATAACGCTTGTTAGAGAGGGAAAAAAAATCCTATCTTACTCATAACAACTTAAACTTTATCAACGCTGGCAATATAATGTCATACAATAACATCAGTTTCAGTCAAAACACACAGAATAAGACCAACCTGTTAGGGAGTGGTGCTATAAATGCCAAGATTGAAGGAAGATGTTGTAGAATTCCTGCCATAAATTCTCTTCCCAAAGTTGATATTCCATGCTTAGATGATGTACCAGATCCCATATATACATTTTGGCCATTCCGCCACAAGCTAAGATGAACATGCGATCCAGAACCCATATCATCTAGTGCGTACCTAAACAATGTCACGATAAAACTTCTGTTACACCAACAAAAGTAATTTTAACGGTTTCTTAGATAGTTCATCAGCTGCAATTATGTTTTATTAACTAGTCTATACATAGAATGTTAAATGTTGTTAGTTATGTTTAATGTTTTGTTATAATTAATTGTGTTGGGGGATTACAAAAGTTAGGAGTGATTCTTAGTGTTAATTATGTCTTGTAATAGAGTTCATTAATTATGTTTTGTTTGTAGTTGTGTTTAAGACTTGAAGCTGAAAGGCCATGAGTTAAGGTCTAAGTATTGATGTATTCTTCAAAAGCTAGTGACAGCAAGTAATAACATTAGAGCATCTTTCCAGAAAGACTTGTTGTCAACATACACCACTAGAGCATATATGATATGTGACTTTATGTTAGATTGTAAAAGAATGGACTTTTAATAATTTTATGATAAAAGAAATGATTGTATACAAATTTACTGAAGTTATATATTTTAACATTTTAATCAGGATATTTTAAAGTGGTAGAAGAGAAATGGTCCTGAAGTATAACTATTGTGTCTTGCTTAGATATTGTTATGATAGTGTATATTCAAATCATGAGGGTACTTTTATCAACACAGTAACACAATCAGGAATATTCTCCATAGAAGAAACAAGCAGGGGCTCCTTTTACAACATTATCGCCATACAATTGTGTCCATATGGTGTCAAATATGCTGGCACAGTCTTTAAAGCAGCTCTGAAATGCTACTTTGTTATTCTCTGTCGTTCAAAAATCTGAATACAAAGATATCATATAAAACTAAGACAAACTTTGCCACTTACTTTGGAATAAAAGTTGCTAGCAAGCCATGCTTTCTGGCAATTGCCCTAACAACTTCACGGGTGAAAATTAAGTTGTCTGCTGCTTTAGTGCAAATGGTATACTTCAAAACCACCTCAAACTGACCTTTAGCAGCTTCACAGTGTATCTAGGATATTACAAGAAAAGGTTAAGCTTAAAAAGTGGGCTGCAGCTTGAAAAGAAGTATCAGACAATGTCTGAAAACATGCTATAAAGGATAATCCTTATGAGGACTTGGTCATGCTTAAACCCCCAAATTATTCATAATTGATGGGCTTTTCAGAGCTTACGCTCAGTTTCAAGAATATAGTGTTGTGGTAGTGCGCTGTTAATCACTCTATTACTCTGGGTACAGGGTGTATTAGGTTTACCTTAATCTGGTTTCATTTGTGAAAGAAATCTTCAGAAGATAAGAATAGTATAATTGATCATGTTACAATTCCTTTTACCTGTTCAACTGCAATTCCCAAGGAATGAAGAGAATCAACAACTTCATGAAGTACGGGAGAAGCAGCATCAAATGCTGATGTGGAGCAGTATGGACTCGAGTCAAATGGCACCCATTCCTCTTTACCTTCCCTGAATATTTTTTCACCACATTTTTAACAAATTGTCTGTAATTTGCATTATTCAGATCAACAACATACCTTTTTAGCATCTTTAAGAGAATAAATTCATTCTCAAATCCTGCATTCATTTCCTGGAAGTGGAAGCAGAAAAAGTTAAGCATCCTATACTTCAACAGATAGGATGAACTCAACTTCGTACCAAGTCAAATTCATCTTTCAGAATTTTAGAAGCTCTTCTTAAGACATCTCTTGGACAATATTCCCAAGCTTCACCAGGTTTAACACACATATCAACTAAAACCATTTCATCTTTTTTATTCCTATTCAAAAGAGAGATGCATTAGTTAACAAGATTGTATCTATCTTCTGAAATATATATTTCTGAAAAAAAAAAACCTTAAGATGATTTCCATTCCAGATGCACTTGATCCATGCAATGATGCAATTACTATTTACTTAATAAACAAGGTCAGGACTTCTTAATTCAAGAAGTCAAGAAAGCAAATAAACCACACCAACAGATTATACTTCTCTTAATATACTTCTCTTATTCAATGAACCAAGAATACAATTGTATAGTAATCCCTCCTAAGGAAGCCCGATCTCCCTCCACTGGACTAATGTTCCAGTCAACAACAATTACTAATCTCATCCCCCCGCCCTTTTCCACTAATTATTATTTATACTCCCCTTTCCCTCTAACAAACTTCTAATAGAAACTCCCTCCTAATTTCTATCGGACATTTTCTCCTTCACGCCTTTATTTCTCCTTACATATATACTTTTATTCCCCTATCACAAGGCAACAATTAAATACAAAATTTATTTAACACAAAAAAGAAAAGAAAAGAAATAAGATAAACAAAACATGAGCAGTAAAAGAATTTCTGTATATAATGAAATGAGAAAAAGACACATGTAAAAGAAAAACATAGGATAATAATCCAAAAATATCTGGTCAGAGCTTCAATGACAATAGATAACAAAATGCTAGTTGCCAATTGAGAGAGGGAAATTGGAAGGCTGAATGTTTTGAGTTTGCTAGGGGTTGGAAGGTTTACGAGAGAAGAAGTATATGAGAGAAGAAGGACACCGAACGGTGGAAGGCGGGGAGAGGTCGAGCCGAACGGTGGAAGGCAGTGAGGGTGAAGAAGGGCACCGAACAGTGGAAAGCGGGGAGATGTCGAGCCGAACGATGGAAGGCGGTGAGGAATCGAGCGGAACAGCTGAAGGTGGTGAAGGCTCCAGCCGAACGGTGGAAAGAGGTGAAGAACTGGAGTCGATCATTGAAGAGTTACTATCCTAACTGTTGTAGCAATTAGGATGGGCGGGAAATATTTATAGTAATTAGAGCTATATTATAGGGAAATATTCAGTATAAGATATTTAGAGTAAATAGAGCTATATTCTAGGGAAATATTCAGTATAAGATATTTATAGTAAATAGGGCTATATTCTAGGGAAATATACAGTATAAGATGGGCGGAAAATATTTAATATAAATAGAGCTAGATTCTATTGTTAGGGTTATGCTTTTGATTATTGAGTTTGTTAACAGGCGCCTATAGTCCTGTGAGGGAGGTTATGCTCTCAACTATCCTTGTTTAGAGAATTCTATTACCATTAATAAGAGAAATTCATTCTTTCATTATCTTTTCTGCCTATTGTGATCGTGGATAATTAGGTTTCCTACTCAGAAACCTAACAATTGGTCCGACCTCCCAGATACTAATATAGAGGAGTGAAAGACGTCATGGAGGGAAGAATGAATGCAGTCGAAGGGAAACTGGAGAACGTGGAGTTGTCCATGGGGGTATTGGAGGCAGAGGTGGCGGCAATCCACAAAGATTTACAAGAACTGATGAGGATGATAGAAGGGCAAGCCCCACAACTAGATGGAAATTCGGATGGAAGTCAGGGTCTGTCAACGGAGAAGGGGGGACCGGCGAGAGGAAGAGGAAGGCGAGAGAGAGGGTGGACGCCAGGAGGAGCAACCAAATTGGAGGAAAAGGGTAGAGTTACCCATTGTTTAAGGGATTGATCCGTTGAATTGGATCAATAAAGCTGATAAATTTTTTTAACTACAAGGGGTGTCCGAGGAAGAAAAGGTGCTCCTAGCCTACATCAGCATGGAGCAAAGTGTTAGATACTAGTTCAGATTTTGGAGGGAGAAGGTCAGGAACCGTTCGTGGGCGGTTTAAAGGAGGCAATGGTGATCTGATTCGAAGGAAGAAACAGGGGGTCAGTCTTCGAAAGATTGGCGGCCAGTAAGCAATCGGGATTTGTGGAAGAATACATCCAAGATTTTGAAATCTTGGTGGGACAGACGAAAGGAGTGCCCGAAGAACAATTGATTGGGTACTTTATGGTAGGGCTACAGGAGGGGATTCATAATCAAGTGCGACTACTTGATCCGCAGGAGTTGATGATCACTATGAGAATGGCAAAGGACGTGGTGGAGGAGCTCCACAGTGGCGCAAAGGCTGGGGGCGGAAGTATGATCAAGAATCAGTCTTGGGGGAGACCGAACAGCATGACGCGGATGTATCCCAGCCGACGTAATTAGAGCCGAGCGGGGGTCACGGAGAGTGTGGGGTTAGGAAGGAAGGAAGAACACAAGGGAGTGGATTAGGCAAATCAGGTTTTGACAACAAGGGAAGAAACACGAAGAATCTACCCTATTCGGAATTTGTGAAACAAAGGGAAGAAGGGAGGTGTTTCAGGTGTGGAGGGTCGTTCGGTCCAGGCCACCACTGTCCAGAAAGGAGTCTTCGGATGGTTATACTGGCGAAAGATGAGGAGGAAAGGGAAGGATTGAGGCCGAATTTGACCAAATGCAGATGGAGTTGTCGGCCTTCTCGGCTGGAGGCCTTACCCAGCCAAGAATGATGAAATTACATGGAGAGATAGGAAGAAGCAGGTGTTGATCTTGATAGACAGTGACGCTAGCCACAATTTCATAAGCAAGGGATTGGTAAAAGAGTTGGGATTACCCATGGTAGACACTCCACCATATTTGGTGAGCTTGGGAGATGGGCAGAAAAAGAAGACAAGGGAGTGTTGCGAAGAGGTAATGATTCGCATAGGAGAAGTAGAGGCTACAGACAGGTTTCATCTGTTTGAATTGGGCGGAGTTGATGTAATACTGGGGTAGAATAGCTTGCCAAGCTGGGGGAAATAACCCTGAATTGGAAGGAACTGATCATGGTGTTCGGTCAAGAGGGGAGGAAGGTGACCATAAAAGGGGACGACCCTACTTTAGCTAGAAGATTGGTTGAGCCAGGAGCATTGTTCAAAATGAAAGAAGTGGAAGCCTGGATGTTAGTGTGGGAGTTAGGGAGGATAGGAAGGAGTGAGGAAGGAGGGAACAACCAGGGATTGATAGAGGAGCAGAGTCAGGCAATGGATCAGATTTTAGACCAGTACTCAGGGGTATTCCACGAGCTCATAGGATTACCTCCTGACAGAGGCATGGTACAAAAGATACCTCTCAAGGAGGGGGCGGACCCAGTAAATGTAAGGCCATATAGATACTCCCATGTGATGAAAGGTGAAATTGAGAAGCAAGTGACCGAGATGCTTAAGACAGGGATCGTCAGGCCGAGCATCAGTCCACACTCAAGCCCAGTTATATTAGTTAAGAAGAAGGATGGCAGCTGGAGGTTTTGTGTGGACTATAGAGCTCTGAACCGAGCCATTGTACCTGACAAATTTCCATCCCTATAATAGAAGAGTTCTTGGATGAATTGAGGGGAGCTAGGTATTTCTCTAAAGTAGATTT